>NW_011887917.1:33987-45651 GCF_000806365.1 Fopius arisanus | reverse complement strand
TTTTAGGATTTCGAGGTACGATTTTCGATCAAACGAATATCGAGATTAGTTAAGTTTAGGTTTACAGAATTTTCCGGTTTGGTAATTCCGGTTAAAAATTACCTGGCGCCCATTTGGTTAAATTTTAGCAGGTTTATTAGGCTTAGGGGAAGTAGGGCGAAGGTAATGGGCATTTTCCACTCACCGTGAAAACGTCACGTTACAAATGGCGCCCAACGTGGGGCCCCAAGGTTATTGAGGCGTAATTGGGGTTATTTTGTTTTTGCGTTTCTTTTCCTTTTGGGGGTTCAGGGAATTAAATGGAGGCTTTTGAGGTTGTGAGAAATTGCGAAGTTAGTTATGATTAAATATGGAATATTAAAAATTGTGAGACTGATCTTTTCTGATTTTTAGTGAGACTAATTTTTCGATTCTTGTGAGATTCAGAATTTCTGGTGAGGATTTCGGTTGCGTATTCCTCAGTCCCGCGATAATGTTATCGCGTGGGAATGGTATAGAGAGGTTAATTTCTTTTTTTTTGCGTTCAGAGTCCTTACGTTTTCGCTAATTATATATTTTTTTTTCTTTTCCCTTTTTTTCTTCCTTTTTTTTGGGGTTGTGGCTAGTGGTGTAATAAACCAGTGATACGTAAATTGAAATTTAACGGCTTTTGTAATTATCAGGTAAATTGAGATTTTAGGATTTTGATGATTTTGAGGTTTCGCGATACCGTGATGACCTCATCACGTTGGAATTTTGTTTTTTTTTTGAATTATTATCCTGCCACGATTGTTCTCAGGACAACGGGCAGTGTTTGGGGTAAGAGAGTGAGAGAGATATTTTCCTTGTCGCGCGATTGTGGATTATCCGAACGTCAATAATGACATCATCGGTTTGGCACTTTGAAAATTTGTTGTACCGCGGATTATCGGGTGTTAAGGGGGGGATCCTGTCCCCCGGATACGGTTACAAGTAGAGGGTAGTAACCCCGCGGTAGGAGGGGGGTTACCCCGCGTTTGGCTGGCGGTCAGCTTTCAGGAGACCTTAACCTCCTTCCGGTCAGTACAGTTTGAGCATTTACAGAGGCGAGTTCAAAATCTAGTATTGATTTATTAAAATACCACTGCGATTTATTATATCGGGTTTGAGTAGCGCGTAACGATAGTGGCAAACGCGAGTTGAAAACGTTCTTTTTTTTGATTATATAGATTTCGATATCCCAATTTCTTTTTTTTTTGACGGGATAACAATTTTTTTTTGTGTTGCTGTGAGTGTCTACTAACATTTCACGTGGAGCTCCCGAATCTAGCTCCCATCGACTACGATCGGCAAGTGCAATTCAAAAATTATATTAATTTTTATTCATCACGGGATATCGGAGGCTCTCCGATCCCTACCGTTTTTTTCTTTTTTCTTCTTCTTTTCGATTTATCATCGGCTATTTTCCGATTAATCATCGGCCCGTTTTCCGATTTATTATCGGCCCATTTTCCGATTTATCATCGGCCGATTCTCCGATTTATCATCGGCTATTTTTCGATTTTCACTGGCTTATTTTTCGATTTTCCCCGGCTTATTTTCCGGTCCATTGTCAGCTATTTTTTTCGACTTACTTCGGTTTATATTCCGATTAGTATCGGCCATTCGCCGGTTTTTCCTTTTCTTTTTTTTGCTTCTCGGCGACTTTCCGAATTTATATCGGCTACTTCTTCGATTTCTTTTTTTTGTCTGTGTGTATCCGATCTTCGTCGGTCTTACTCGTTTTTATCAATTGATAATTCCCTCCTTAATCGGGTTAGGAGAGGCCGATCATGGGGGATCACGACAGTGATTCGCCAGGGTTACCGCCCGGTACTAGAAACCCTAGTACTGAGGCTCCTCGACCCGGTGGGTCTGGGATTCGCGGATCCGGAGCTGCGGCTCCAGGAGTCGATCATACTGTCGACCAATCCGTCCAAACGGACGGCCTCGAGATGGAAAATCTTGCGCCTCCCAAAAGGAGGGTCACGAGAAAAACCACCTCAACGACCGCGAAACCAAAAATAAAAGTTACACGGTGTGGGTCTCGAGCAAGTCGTACAGTGACCGATGCCGAGGCCTCCGACGCCACTTCGGTCTCGTCGGTATGCAGTCATGGCTCTAATCGAGCCATCGACGAGGACCTTCCAGTAGGGGCAATCCCAGCTGGAATCCGGACAGGGCGGCTGGCGCACAAGCCAATCACCCTCCACGGCTGCGACCTTTACAATCCGAGGGATACAACCCTTCGGCATCCTATCCAGGCGAAAACCCTGGTCAGTTCCTCCAGCCACCTTGGTGGCCTGGCTGCTATCGCAGACAACCCGGACCTTACTCGGGTGTCGAGGGTGAAATTCTCTGTCCGCCTACCCAGGCGGGTAACTATCCACAGCCTCGGAGGGCCTTCTCTCGGGGACCGTGGCCATCTCATCCTCCCGAACACGGGAGAGATCTTCCCCAACGGTCAGGGGCAAATCCCCCTAATCTGGGGTGGAATCCTCCGAGACCCAGAAGTCAGCATCCCTCATACGAGAGGCCATTCCCCCAGGAAATGGGCGGCTCATCCCCTCGACGGCTGATTCCGGTTGAGGGAGACTTCCACTTTTCGGAAGAAGGAAGTAGTCCGAGGCGTAGGCCTCTGGATTCCGCATCTCTTTTAAACTCAATGAAGAAATGGGGCGCGCATTTCTCCGGCCTTCCGCACGAAGACGTGGAATCGTTCCTCGCGAGAATTGAGGACGGGCGGGCATTTCTCCCAATCCCCGATGACGTTTTCATCGGTGGCATACGGTTTTTGTTATCCGGTCCAGCACTGACCTGGTATCGGGGACCTTGCCCTGAATTCCGAACCTGGGAAAAGGTTCGAGCTAATTTCCGAACCACATACACGGATCCTGATTACCAAACGGCGATCCGAGAGGAACTCGCTCTTCGTACTCGGGCCGAGGGTGAATCGGTCAATAATTACTTCGCGAGCATCCGCGGGTACTATTCGCGTATTAGCCCCGCGGTTAGCGGAATTGATCAGGTGGTACAAACCCACCGTAAACTCCTCCCAACCCTTCAGGTCGGCATCGCCCTTCGGGACGGTATGACCATGGATGAGTTGGAGATGGCGGCAAAACGTCTCGAAAAGATCTACGAAAAAGCCGTCGATAGGCGTCCGCCTCCAAGGCCGGAACACTCGATTTGCCCAAGTCTGGCTTATCGTCAATATCATCCGGCTCGATCGCTGGCACGCACACCTTTCCGTCGTCCATTAGGGGCGTTCAGGCCTCCGTCCGTAAGGGCGGTATCCTTCGACGACGAAGGCACCGAAGATTTCGAAGGGGGCTCCTACGCGGACTATGCGGGGGAATATCTCGCGGTCGACGCTGTTCAAGGACCTCCTCGAATCATGAACAACAATCCAGCCCGACCACAGGCTTGGCAGGCGGCAAATCCTTCCCGCTTGCGATCGCGGGAAAGGCAATCTCAAAATACTACGTCTCCACCATCTGATCAGCCGAGGACTCCTCCTCGCACTGACCCGGTCCCTGCCGTTAACACTAACGACAGAGGTACGCGAAATCGCTCTCCACCTCCAAGACATAGCCTGGACAACTTGGAGTGTTGGAATTGTCGCGGGGTCGGTCATCGTCATCGGGAATGTCCCGAACCTCGCCGGTTATTCTGCTACCGTTGCAGATTATCCGGGGTGACGACAATGAATTGTCCACATTGTAATCCCGGCCATCCGGGGAACGACTATCGAGGCGCGTAAATCCGGCGTTCGTACCTCCGCTTCGGCACGATTCCCAGCCGGCTTCCAGTGGTGTTTCAAACGCTACGGGCGAGGAACCTCCTCTTCCACGACCCTCCACGGGATCGGTGGAAATATCCCGTGTTTGTTCCGATCCGCGAGTTCTCTTGACACCGGAACCTATGTCTCCGAATGAGGTGATACTACACACGGCTTCCGAACCGTCTCCACGTGCCTTCCACGTGGACATCGTTATCGGCGGATTGAGAGTACGAGCTCTCGTAGATTCCGGCGCCACCAAGTCTTTCGCGGGTATGGCCGGCATTCTTCTCTTCGAGAAGGCAAAAATTCCGTTGCTAGAGGTACCCGAGAAAAGGGTCGTTACCGCGAGTGGGAAAGTCGAGCTCGTGAAACACACCGTCGCATGTATCACCGAGCTTGAGGGGCGACATATGCCCCTAGTCGCGTATGTTATGCCGACTTTATCCGAGGACTTCATCCTCGGCATGGATTTCCTAGTGTCCGCGAAGATCGTTATTGACTTTTTCGATCAGACCTGGTTTTATCGAGAGGAGCCGGCGCGGCGGTTCCGCTTTACTCCTCTCCATCAAGTTCCGCAACTCACCATGTGCTGCGGTTTACGTTCCGTCGAGAAACTCCAGGGGCAACGACTTCGGGAACTTCTCGACCGGATCCTCCCCAAAGGGGAAGGCAAATTGAGGGCGACAACCCTCCCATCCCATCGTATCGATGTTAACGGCCATCCTCCAATACGGCAGCGGCCGTACCACACAACTCCGGCAATCCGAGAGATTATGTGGAAGGATGTCCAAGGTATGTTAGAGAATGAGGTGATTGAACCATCACAGAGCGAATGGTGTAATCCGATCGTCATGGTCAAAAAGGCCAATGGCAAGTATCGGTTCTGCATTGACTTCCGAAAAGTCAACGCGGTTACAAAAAAAGACGCGTATCCCATTCCTAACATGTCCGGAATCCTCCACGAACTTCGTCAGGCTAATTACATTACGACGCTTGATCTTAGCCAAGCGTATTTCCAGATCTCTCTGGATCCCGACTCTCGGGAAATTACGGCTTTCGTAGTCCCTGGTCGTGGCGCGTACCATTTTCTTCGTATGCCATATGGTTTAACGAATGCTCCGGCCACCTTCCAGCGTCTATTAGACCGGTTGATTGGCCAGGATTTATATCCCAAGGTTTTCGTTTACCTAGATGATATTATCATTGTTTCGGAAACCTTTGAGGAACATCTCGTTTATCTCGAGAAAGTCCTCGAGAGGATCAAGGCTACGGGCCTCACGATTAATCGAGAGAAAGGTGAGTTTTGTTGTCCCGAGGTCAAGTACCTGGGGTTTATTGTTAATAGCTCCGGTCTCCAAGTAGATCCGGCCAAAATCGCCCCTTTCCTCGAGTTTCCTCCTCCGAGAAACTTGAAGCAATTGAAGCACTTCCTTGGTATGGCGTCATGGTACCGTAGGTTTATCCCGCAGTTCGTCACGATTGCGGAGTCTCTCACGCGTTTGACTCGCAAGGGACAAGCGTGGGAATGGGCCGAAGCTCAAAACATCGCATTCAACGGGTTGAAGGCGCATCTAACGTCTCCGCCGACGTTAGCTTGTCCCGATTTCGGGATTCCGTTCTCTCTCCAGACCGATGCCAGCACGGTCGGTCTCGGCGCCGTGTTAACTCAAGTTATCAACGGTGAAGAACGGGTTATCGCCTACGCAAGTAGAGCGCTCACCTCCGCTGAGAAAAAATATTCAGTTACCGAGTTGGAGTGTCTCGCAGTCATTTGGTCTATCGCCAAATTCCGATGTTACTTGGAAGGTTATTCCTTCACGGTAATTACGGGTGACAGTAGCTTGCGCTGGTTACACAACTTGCGTAATCCTACTGGTAGACTAGCTCGATGGGCTCTCGGCCTACTCGAGTACAATTTTAATATTATTCATCGGAAGGGTGCCTTGCACCACGTTCCCGATGCTCTTTCCCGCGCACCCGAAGGTGAAAGCGAGGACTCCGAGACGATTCATATCGCTCGGCCATCCACCGACCGGTGGTATTCACGCAAGTACCGGAACGTACAGCGTGCTCCCGATTTCTTCCCGGACTGGAAAGTCGTGGACGGGCGTTTATACACCCATCGTCCCTCCGACCTCATAACGTTGGAGATGGTTGATCTTGACGCTTGGAAATTGGTACTGCCCCGCGAATTGCGTACGCAGGCCATTTCCCAGTGCCATGATCTTCCCCAAGCAGGCCACTTGGTGGTTGATAAGACTTAACGTCGTCTCTACGAGGCATATTATTGGCCAACTATGTTTAGAGATGTCGTGGCCTTTGTCCGCCACTGCGACATTTGTCAACGCTGTAAGGTTGAAAGTGCCTTACCACGGGGACATATGGGTAGGCGAGTAATCCAAGGTCCTTGGACGACCGTGGCTGCCGACATTGTTGGCTCGATTACTCCGAGCAGATCAGGCTTCTCCTACGTGCTCGTGTTGCAGGATCTCTTCACTAAGTGGATTGAGTTAATCCCCCTCCGGCGAGCCACAGGCAAAGCCATCAGGGAGCAGGTGGAAAATGTAATTATCTCACGCTGGGGAACCCCACGCGTGTTTTTCACCGATAACGGAACCGAATTTGTTAATCGGGAGATCCAAGCTCTGGTAGAGCGTACTGGGATAAAGCACGAGACTTCACCCCCTTATCATCCCCAGGCTAATCCAGTCGTGAGGGTCAATCATGTATTAAAAATGATGTTACGCGCGTTCATCGACGGTGATCATCGAACGTGGGACACCCATTTACGCGAATTTCGTTTTGTATACAATACGGCGGAACATAGTTCCATCCAAACGACTCCAGCGTTTGCGAACTTCGGCAGGAACCCCCTGCCGGCCATATCCCTTCGCCGCGAGCTAGAAGGAGACATCGAAATAATCCCTGGCGAACCCAGCGAGTGGGTTGACCGAATGAAGCGACTGGAGCCGCTCCGTAAGGCTCTCACTCACGCCATGCGGGAATCGTCTGATAAACAGGCGCATCACTATAATCTCCGTCGGCGCGACGTTGAGTTCCAAGAGGGTGACTTGGTTTTGCGGCTCACTCACCCATTATCCAATGCGGCGAAACATTTCTCAGCTGCGTTGGTCCCTCCTCCGAGGGTCCTTTCATGATTAATAAAAAGGTATCCCGAGTTCGGTATGAACTTGTGGATTTTTCCGGGAAAGCTCAGGGCGAGTCGGCCATGCAGGACTTAAAGCCCTATCAACCTCCAGTACCGGCTCCGTAACTTTTCGGTTACTGGCTTCCGTGATAAAATTACGGTTCATTATTGCCCCGCAGGGCGGGAGTCGCCAATAATTTCCCCCTTTCTGGGTGGTTCCCCGTCCCGACAAACTCGCCGGTTTTCGCTTCTCTGTTACAGACCAACACAGACACACCAGCTCCATGCGCCGAGGAAACAGCCCCGACAGTGGACCTGACAGAGGACACTCTACCCTCCCCTCCAGCAGCTCAGGAGGTCAAGGAGGAGGTTGGCCTGATCACCAGCCAACAGCGGGACGCCCGAAACGCAGAGTTGGCTCTGGAGAGCATCCTGTTCCCGGGAGGGATCCCCGTGGTATTGGACGACTTTGCCCTGCCAGAGGATGGCGACGAGGATCTCACCTTTGGCCGCCCCCAGGCCGCCACACAGGTAACACCTCAGGCCAAAGACCAGCCTCCCCGGGGACCCTTGTCGCCAGTGGTAGTCCTCCAGAGACTACCCCTGCCCGGGCCACCAGAGGGACCGCAGTCCCAACCGGAAGAGGGGGCTCCTATTTACCTCCAGGATTACTGGGACCCAGTAAGACCCTGGCTCTTCGAGATACGGAGTATCGAGGAGAAACATCTCGGCTTTGCCGCGGCCCTGCACACCTGCACGCTGACACCGGCTCACCACCTGTCGGCGGTCAGGTTCATCATCCCTCCGATTCCTCTGGAACTGGCGAGCGGCACAATCCCACTCGGAGAGAGTGAGGAAAACCTCCCGAAGAATACCTCCGTGGACAAAACTTCCGAACGGGTTCCGACCCCGCCGGCACCTCCGATCGTGGAGATCGGCTCCAGTTCCTCGAGCTCCAGCACCTCCACGTCATGCAGCTGCAGCAGCTCCTCATCGGACTCCGAGGACTCGGTCATCTTCAACCCGGAGCCTACATCAGGAGATCCCGGTCGTCCACCAGGCCGGAACGAGGACCAGACACCATCCCCCGTAAAGGTGGCTCCGGTAAGTCCACCGGCATCTAGCGTCCCGAGCATGAGCACCGAATTCATCGACTTCGGCCCACTCGAGGACCTCTCGCTGCCCAGCACCACAGCAACAGCAGCGTCACCACATCCAGCTCCCTCTCATCCCGAGACTGAGCTGGCCGAGCAACATCCGCCGAGAGAACACCACCATATCCGCCCCTCCGAGTAGGTGAGGATGGCGAGAGGCTCCCGGAGGGCACCCCTCCGGGTTCCGGACGTGCTTTTGCCGCCGTGATCACTCGTCCGAGCCCATCAGCTCAGGCCTCTACATCCGCCTGTACGCAGGTCGGCCTATCCGCTCCTTTGGGAGCCGTGGAAGGCCCCGTCAGCACCAGCAACCAGCCGATGAGGAAGACCACTACGGATACTCGCGACACCACCACAGCGAAGCGAGGAGGAGGACAGCCCAGGGGAAGAGCCGGAGGCAAACGCCGCAGACCACGACACTGGTGCTTCGACTGTCGTCGGCACGGCTACGCCCATCAGGCCTGCCCAAACCCGACGGGAGTCATCTTCTGTGGGCAATGCCCACATCGCCTCAGGGCTGACAGGATCTGCCCGGAGCACGGCCCGGTAGCACAGCCTGCTGACGGACGAACGACGGGACACTCCAGCAAGCTAGCTGAGACATCCCAGGTGAGGCCACCGCCACCTGCTTCGGCTGCATCCAGCCGTCGCCCTCCAACGGCCGCCAGATCACCACCACGCCTCCATGATCGACGTGCTGAAGACTACTGGGCTCCCTTCGAAAGGACCCCCATCCGTCCGGCTGCTGCCGGACCGGCTTATCCGTTCCCCCGGGAGGAGGAACGCAGGCCTCGTCAGGAGGACGAACTTCTAGGAGATTCGGAACTCCGTTTCTTCTGGCAACCGCCAGGGATGGCGCCCACCAGCCACAGCAGCGACTACAGGTCCCCTGAGCAAGGATACTACACCTCGGCGGCCACTAGCGCACCACCCCGACCAGCTCTTGGGCGTGGAGCGAACGCCCGCTTCGGACCTCCGCCATCAAGTCAGGCAACCCGCTGGTCCAGAGAGACCATCGACGCCCTCCAGACCATCCTGGACCAAGTCCAGCGCAGCCAGCAGCAGAGTCCGGAGCGCAGGTACCATCCCCGATAAACCGGCGGCAACCTCTCCGTTCAATCGGCGGCAACATCCCCGAAGAATTGGCGGCAGCATCCCCGAGAAATCGGCGGCATATCCCCGCGAGACGGAGGCACGTCCGGCGGAGAATCTCCCGGCCATCCACTCAACGCCAGAGTGGCCGCTCAGTTTTTTTTTGGGATTATTTTTTTTTGTTTTGTTTTTGTTGTGGTTATGGGGTTTTTCCCCTGTTTTTTTTTGTACTAGAGACTTTTTTTTTTTCGTTTTCTTTTTTTACTTTTTTTTGTATGTCTTTTTGATGGGGGTGCCCGATACCGTAACTTTTTTTTTTGGTTTGTGATAAGTCTCACACGTACCTGAAGGCACCCACAGTAGAATAAGGTTGTGATAACACGGAAGACCCCGTCCGGGGAGGTGACTCCCCACAAGCACCAAAACGGGCCATCAGCCCCAGGGGGCAATCAATGTTTTTTTTTTCTATATATAATTAAGTTTGCCTTTCAGAGGCAGTTCCGGGTCAGACGACCCGGCAAAAATACAGATACGTTTTGATAAACCTTGTACATTTATTCCGACCTTTACTTCAGGGTGTGGGTTCGTGTTTTTCCCCAACATTACGTTTGGTGGAGTCCTCGGATCGGCTAGGTCCGGCTAAAAAGCCGGCGCTCCAGGAAAAAGGGTTTAAGGGATTAATTGGTACGGGTGGAAGGCCGGACGGGGTAAAAATATTAGCAACCACGACGGAGTGCCAAAGACTGATTACGGGTGGAAGGTCGTAAGGGGTAGATGCAGTCACTACCCCTACGAATTGCCAAGACTGCATACGGGTGGAAGGCCGCTCGGGATAAAATCAGTCGTTATTAATTAATTAAGGGTTAGGGAAATAAAATTAGGGTTAAGAATTAAGAATAAGGGTCTTTTGATCCCGAGAATCCAGGGGAACCGATCCTGAGAAAAGGAAGGGGATAGATTGATTTTAGGGATGGGGAATTAATTCAAATTTGAATTAATTCCCCCGCGAAGGGCTTGACCCAGAATAAGGTAGAGGGATCCACCAATCGACACCCGATCGATTGGTAGGCGTGATTAGGGGCTCAGCGCAACGCGACACTGACCTCCGAAAATCAGTTGCGCATTAGCCGCGAGAACAAACGCACGTGAGTGATAAGTGGGGCTCCCAAGACGTGGCAAAAGTGATACAGTGCACCACTCAGGACCCCAGGACAAATAGCTGCAGCCAGGATGGTTCTGAAGAGAAAGAGGAAAGCAGTGAGACGATCTACCGTGAGTTTTTACGGGTTTATTTAGAGATTTTCCTCTTTTTTGGCGGCTTCCCATAAATTCTTGGCGGTAGTGAATTTTCCGAGCCATGGAATTGGCATCGGTAGTGTCCCTCAAAATTTTGGGTGGTTTTGAAGAGGTTGTGGAGGGCTTTGTCCGAATAATTTCGGCCTGCATTATCCCCCAGTGCGGTTGGGGGGTTACTGGTGTAAATTATTTGGATTTTGAGGGTATTTTTATGGTGAATTTTTGGCGAAATTGTCCACGGCCAACGAACAAGGCCAGTGGTTCTCCCTCGTGGCGCAATCGAGGCCGCCAACGAGTGGCTGTGTGCAACAGGTGGGAAATCGCGCGGTAAATTTCCGCGTGGTTATTAATTACGTTAACGGGGTTAATTAGGGGCCCTTACGCCTGAATTTTTGTGGGAGTGTGGGGAATGATGTCCCGGACCAGATGGTCGAGGGTTTTCCGGAATCCACAGAGCGGATTCTGCGTTATAAAAGTTTTAGTAAAGTTAGATGTTTTTGGGGATTTCTCCTCGCTGCTAACCGAGCAGCAAGGCATAGTGCCGTCTCTCTTGCTCTCGCTCTCTCTCTCGCTCGCGCTCACTCGTAGAGGGCCCGATTCCGGGAAATTATCGATTTCCCGGGCGCAAATAATATTTCGGGCATTCCTCGGATTATCGCCAATCGATAATCCTTGAGGCCGCATTCCGGTGGGATTATTCTATGGGAATGTTTGGTAGTCAGCAACATATGTCCGATTTTGTTAAATACTTTATTTTTCGCAGTGACTTAATGAGACTATTGAAATTGTATTTATGCCATCGGTGCCCGTAATCGCGCGATTCTAACCTCGCTTCGCTCGGTTAAATCGCGGATTCCGGGCGCGATGGCATAAAATTTTGTATGAAACGCGTGCGTAATATATTTTTCGACTCGTGGGATTGTAAAACTCGCCTTCGGCTCGTGTTACAAACCCCCCACGAGTCAAAAAATATATTACGCACGTGTTGCATAATATACTATTAGGGTTTTGTTAGAAAATTCATATTCTGCGACGATTTAAGAGGGGAATTAAAATTATAATTGGGGATTTTGCTGAAACTCTGGTATTGAGAGAGGATTGAGAATTGCTAAGAAAATTTGGAAGCAGATTAATCTAATTAAATCGTTATCATTTATTATTATTGTACCGAATTTTGACATGAATAGCGGAAC
>NW_011887917.1:24341-33932 GCF_000806365.1 Fopius arisanus | reverse complement strand
GGATTTCGAGGTACGATTTTCGATCAAACGAATATCGAGATTAGTTAAGTTTAGGTTTACAGAATTTTCCGGTTTGGTAATTCCGGTTAAAAATTACCTGGCGCCCATTTGGTTAAATTTTAGCAGGTTTATTAGGCTTAGGGGAAGTAGGGCGAAGGTAATGGGCATTTTCCACTCACCGTGAAAATGTCACGTTACACAACTGGTATACTTTAGTGTATGAACAGAGTCAGAGTAGAAATATCTTTTTTTTTCTAATTCTTTTATAATCAACTCCAGTTTCTATTATTCTCCATTTCCCCTCATTTCAGGACGTGTGCTCAATTACAACTGAATTTTACAGAGTATTCCTTCATTACGAACACAGCGAAAGAAGAACAATTGATATCATATTTTCCATCAACGTCGCATTCTATTATTTTAGGCCTTTTACAGGACTATGGGTTTTTCCAAATAATTTTGTATCTAATGATGATTTTTTCTTGTTTGCTTTCAGTTTTGGTCCGCATATGTGCCATGTGGCGCAGCCCAACTCAACGCGGTTCAGCTATCTCTTGAACAAATTGATGTTATACGCAGACTCGCAGAAATGAACGCACAACATCTGACTCTTGTCACATCAGTAAGGGGTGAGTATTTTTTACTAGGGGTGAAGAAGGGAGTAAATTTATAAAATCATTTCCTGAGACGTCCCAGGATGTGGAATGCTCTATAAATTTCCCGTTTTCTATGAAAGCTAATTGCAGGAAGAAGGTAGTAGAATTACCCATTAATTACAGGATAACGATATGAATTTGATTGAAAATATTTGTAGCAACGTTTATTAACCTTAGCAGTCGCACTAATGTTCCAGTATTGTTTGGGGGTTCCATGAAAAAGTCTCTTACGTTGCCCGCGCGCTACCGAGACCAAGATAGCAATACAATTCAAGTGATTAATACCTAAAATAACTGATGGAATCAATTAGAATCTGATATTTATTCATTTCGTTTTTTCATGCATCATACATCACAGTTGGTTTATTCGTTTTCACCTCATTTTAATTTTCCTGATTAGAGTATATCCATGATCACATATTTCCATAACTCACTGTGTAGTGTTAGATATAATGTGAATTGATATTCGTCGCTTTTTTACATTATCGGTAAAACAGTTGTTCTTGAAACTTCTTTCCAAACTCGGCTTTCCTTCCTTCTGCTCCACCACATTTTTCCTATCTCCTTCGATTACTTGATTTGACTGAGTAATCATGTAATCCTCAATAGGGTATCCCATTCGAAAAAAAATATCCAAATATCTTGGAGGGGGCCAAGCAATGAGAAAATCCTCCATTTAAAAATTAGGGCATCTTGAAGGGGACATTTGTGGACTTGTCATGTAGAGCTTGTAAGTTCATGCGTGCAAAATATGAGATCGTGGTTTTCATGGCCACCCCATTTTTTTACCCGATGTGACTTGTGTTGCGCCCAGCGCATTACGTTCGTTTAAAGTGACTGCCAAGGACTAACTTGACCATGATGAGGTACGTCAAAATAGAGGCCAAAAGAAGAAAGGATGGTATTGTGTCCAACCAAATAATGCAGTGTACCACGGTGGTTTTCGTAGGAATTAGAACAAAGGATCGCGCCAACAAACCTTCTACTGGTTGAATAGTGTGCTTTTATTAGTCGACAAGAAACTAGCATTGTTACAACAATCCGAGCTAACATCGCGCAAGTGGCTGGGAGAAGATCGGAGGAAAACGAAATTAAAGAAAATTTGTAACACTATTCCTGATCTCGTCCCGGAGATCAAGGATAGTTATTACCTTCGCCCGTTAACATGCTCGCATCCTAATTGTCCAACCGAATTAATGCCGCCATCAGCGAGGTTTTTATGGGCCAAAAGCTAACAAAAACAAAGAGAACCGAAACAAGGGCGGGGAGGTGGGGTGTCCTGCCTCAGCCGAGGTCCATAAACCACACAAATCCGAAAAATGTATCCTAAATCCGGAAAACAAGAGCACGAAAAGACAGGATGAATGGGGTTGGAACTTGTCCTCGCGACAACACAGAATCCGAAAAGTTATAAAATTCTAAAGGAGACACGAGCAACCGGTGATCGAAGACATAACCCGCGAGAAGCTAAAAGCTGGTGACAAACGCAACGTAAGCGGGAAGGCCTGGGGTTGCTCAGAATGCTAGATCGTGGAGAGCAGAATGTAATAATCCGTAAAAGATACACCGCCGACCAATCCAGGGCATTGGGAGCCTACCAAGGGCTCAAGAGAGAAAGCAGCCAGTGGGTCACATTGAGAGCTAGCCGAAGTGGCTCTGTCGAGTGAGTAGGCAATCTGGGCAGTATTTTCGATGCCCCCCATTCTCGACTACGGCTGGGTGGGCTGCCGTGGGCCGGGATGTGCTGCGCTCGCCGTCGCGTGGATATCCCTGACAATAGCTTCGCCTGGAGCGGGCTGAATTCAAACGTCGCCACTGACCTCTTTGGACAACACCTCCGAATGACCAGCCGTTGAATGCCCGCCCTATCTAACATGGAGCGCTCATACACCAGTATGATTCCTATGCTGAATGCCAGGAAGTTAAGTCCCATAGAGGAACTGGGAATGTTTTTACGTGTCCGACCTGTGCTGGTGCCTGCCTCCAGGCCTCCTAACTTCCAAGCACTCGGGCCCCAGTCCTCACACCCTTCGACAATTCGAGGAATTTCCGAGGAGGATCGAGGTAGCAGAAAACTTAGTTCAAGGGATTCAAAAATCGATTTTAATGTGAGGGATTTCCTAAAATCCCGTTACAAATTATCATCTGAAAAAAACTTGAGGTTTTCAGCAATTAAAAGGAGGAGGAAAGGAGACAAAAACGGCCACCACTCAATCGGATTGTTGGCAGTGTCAGTCAAAGCCACACCGGTGATGATTGCGAAAACGAAGGAATTGACTTCGGTCTTTCAGTGCAAAAATGTAAAGGTTGTTGTGGACACAAGATGGGTAGCTAGATGGGTCGAAATATTGAGCAAAAGGTGAACCGTTCAGGCGACTTGATCCTAACTAGTCACGAGAGGTGGTGTCCGGAGCAGAAAGGATCTGATAAATCTCACTAGTATTAAGTACTGAAGTACTGAATGGTTTTTAAATGAAGAATTAGCATCTAAAGAGAAAGATTCCCTTAAGTTTCCCGTTAAACAGATATTTTAATGTGTTACACTTTAGTTGAAATACAGACAAAGGCAAAAGTCTAAAATAAAACCGGTAGTACAGGCGGGATAAAGTGTAGGAAAGAATAGTGTAGATGTTGCTGATGTGTTTTTTAACTTACGGTGGCACAAATAGACGGCAGAAGGGAAGAAGCCATCCCCCGGCGTTTTTTCCACGTCGTTGATTCCGGAGAACTCCAAAAATATGCAACCTCCTCTAGCATTGATGGAGGTGACAGCGCTTACACACGCTTCTCTAGCGCTAGTGCAGATGATGAGGTAATGATTCCGGCGGTGCTGCTGATGATGACAGGCCTGAGTTGTCCATTCAAGATTAACCAGTTTGTTATTCACCAGTTTTGTGTTGCTAGGTATAAAAAATCGCTGAGCTACAGACTCGGGATGAACTCAGTTGTACGCTGAGTGATTGACCAGGTCTGTGCTGGCTGGTGAAAAAAGCCCTGAGCTGGACAGTCAGGATAAAGCCTGTCTCGGCAAGAAGAGCTGGTTCTGCAGAATTGGCTTCCCCTTGGAGGTTCAACTGGGCACCAGGCAGGAAACCACTTGAAGAAAAAAGACGACGATGCTGAATACGCCGGATTCTACTGAATACGTGCAGACGACTTCACGTAACGAGGAGAGCTGGGCAACCTGGTCTCATCGGACTCACACGGCTCCCGAGGTTCGTTAGTGAGAGCTAGGAGAGGGGCCTCATCGACTTGAAGAAACTATCTGCTCTAATTCAATTTTTCTCCTGCCTTGAGCTCTGGTTCCACCGATACCGGCAGAGGGCGATCGTGAGATCGAAGAGCAGTTTTCAACTTTTCATAAATTTGAATTATAAATATCATTTTTTCACTCGAAATAGGCAGCAATATTGGGCAGGCAATTTTTTTATGCTTTCATGTTGAGAAGTCACTCTCGACAATTATTTTCTGTTCAATAACTTATTTGGTATTCAATAAATACAATGTTTGTCGACAACTCTGATGGAGCAACAACTTCATCCAGTCATGTGAAGCAAATAATTCGTAGATAAATAGTAATTGTTGAGAAGGGCTGCTTGATTGTCATTACTAACCAGAGTACCTGAAATATACTTCTCCATTTTTCAACTAAAAATATAAAATCTAACACTTTCAGTTTTTGTGATACTGGAATGAAATGTGATATTCAAATGGATTTTGGAGAAATGCACAATATTCGGTTAATTTCAGTTCGGTTAGGGCCAGTCATAGATCTCTCGAGAGTAGCCCTGCTTCCTGGTAGGCGGATCTTAGAGAGTCAACTGGATGACGAGTAGGGTACCACCTTGAAGAGTCCGGATTAGAGATTAAAATAAAATGAAACTGACGTTCTGCTGTTACTCGCCTACGGCCGTTAGCATTTTGGTAGTTGGTCACAGAAGGTTTTTTTGAGGTGTGGTGGGCAGCATGTTCATATGTTTAACAATGTATTTAGAATCAATGTTTCCAGAAGGAGTACCCTCACTCTGGTATCACCCGTCCTTGCCCCAGGTGCGGGAGAAGTTTTCGATGGAACACTCGTGCATTGGCCTTTCTCTAATTAATGGTCTGCTAATGTCTAAAGTGAAATAGTTACGTATTTTTCTGACGTCCATGGACGATAAATTGGGGGGCTTCTTTAGTGATGGATAACTATTTTTCATTAGAAAAATGCCGTAGCAAATGGACCCTTTGAAGCTGAAAATGTCCCCTATTTGGATAACAAGAAATCATCGCGTGAATAGTGCCAATTCCTGGAAGCCTGATCCCGTCCAGCTCCCTGTCATCAATGGTGGAAGGGACTCGCGGTCGACGTGCCCCTGTTGGCCTGCCTTCTCTTGTGTCGCTATCTGGGAACCCGTGGTTGAGGTGGTCTATTTCTAGGTTCCTAATCTCGTTGATTCTCTGGAGCTGCTCCTATCTGCTGTTACCATTGGAGGTTTGTTTAAATGACTGGCTCCCTGCGTTCAATAGACAAAAGAAAATACGTGAAAAGGATCCCGTTAGAAACGGACCCGGAATCATATAGTCTTCATTGAGATTGTCACCAGGGGTATCCCTGCATCACGCCTCAAAATGCATATCGTCACCCCTGATATGATAGACCCCTCTCCCGATTTCGTGCTGCCCGTAAAGTTTTGGAGACAATGGAGCTTTTACCTCAAGTGCGGAAAATCTGAGGACGTGTTCGGTAGAACACCAATCCGTTAATAATAGCCCCTTCATGGCAGCTCGGTGTAATGTCATTCCACCAAACGGATTGTTATGAATCATTCTTCCAATTCATTCTTTCAATGGTAATTTTTGTTGAATTCAGGTTTTCCTATGAGAGTGTGACTCATTCTCATCCAGTCAGGTCGGCGGTCTCTCGGTAGCTGAAGAATGTCGCAGCTCAACGCATTTACTCTGAATGAAGTAATTCCAAAAATTATCAAATAACAGTACCGTCCAATCGGGAACAGTTGTTCATCTTGATGACTGGTTTCCAGATAACCCATCGTTTATACCATTTCTTTAAAGTTCGATTGAAATATGCCACAATCACCAATTTTGTGGTCACATTACAGATTTAGACTTTTTTCTGAAACACTTCCGCCCCCTTCTCTACACGTTTACATCTTCAACTAAAACTGGCGTTTATTTGCACCGTCATTGTATGTTATTTTTTCCATTTACAGACCTATTGAAGTAGTACGAGGTGACCATTGGCCTGACCCACAATGCTGATGGCCAATGCTCAATTGTGACGATTAACTAATTTAGTTCTGTGTTGCGGAAGAAAAAATAATGGAAAAAGTAAGCACTGTCATTCAGTTTTGTCAGGTTCCAGTTACAATAATCAAGTCGAGGTTGCCCCTGTCGTGTGGACGGTCCTCGTATTCATCTAATATGATATACATCTTATCTGCCAGTTTTCAAAATTGTGTGCGATGTGCTTCGTGGTACACCGTAACCGCGGTTAGTTTCCCTCAAACAAACGTGGAGATTGTAACGTTGTAGCCTTCGCTACATTACCTACCCGCGGTAGTGTTTCTATATTACCTGCGGGGCCTAGGTCGTATTCCCGTACGGTGGCACTGCGAATACCAGAGTGGGGAGCACTTGGGACTACGTCACACGACGCTTCTCCCACTCTGCACTGGCAGCTATATAAACACCTAAGCGAGTTCTCTCGACCAGTTCGTGCTCGGTCTTGCCTTGAGCGCAGAACTACCTGGCTAGCTATCTAGTTCCTTTAGCCTTACCTCCTAGCAATCCTACGCACTCTGTACTACCTGGACTTTCTCTCCTTTCTCAGGATTGAGAAGTGGCCATCTCACGGTTTAAGACCGTGCACTCACCGCTATCGGTCCTCTTCCTCCTATTCCCGAACGAAGGGACGGTTGCTCTCTGTTTGTTTCTCCCCTTTACAGGGTTGAGAAGTTAGATCACTAAATCGCTCTCTACGCTTTGGACGCAAGTCAAAGACGTGTCTCTCTGAGACATAATTTGGAGTGTTGGCTCTCTCGACTGACTCTACCCAGTCAGTACGCCACACCGCTACCTTACTGCCGTCTCCACCGCACTGCGGAGCACTCCAACCTCTTCTCAATGTTACCACATTTGACGGCCATTTTTCAATTCCTCAATCCTCTCCCCTCGGTCCTTGGGGCACAAGTTCTTCCATAACAATCTGCTTCGAATGGACTTTCAAAAAATCTTCACAAGTTTCTCGCACTAATCTTCTACAAAATAGTCTTCAAAATTTCTTGCACATGTTCTTTCAAATCATTCCTCACAACTCTTGACAATCGCTCAAAATTATCCTCCAACGGATCTCTCACAATGACCTAATGACATTAGTCCAAGTGCCTCGCAGGGCACCTACAGCACGAGTGATATCTATCAATCATTCTCACTCCATAGTCTGAACTTTTATTTCGGGTGCCGTAGGTTCTTCGGCATATTAGTGTATTTTTTTGGGGGAGTCCAGAGGGTTCGTGAATCTTGCTGCAGGTCCTTGAAGGAGCAGCGATATCCGTGAGTGAGTTCTTGCCGGGGGGGGGGGGGGGGGGTATATTGGGAGGAATGGTATGCCCAACGGTGGCGGAAAGCTTAGCGTAACTTACCCTACAGTATTTTTCTGAACCTACTATAAAATATATAGAGAGCAGGAACAGGGGGAATAAAATTCTGCCTCACCACAATCATTATTAGGACATATGACGCAACAATCGTTGCTTACATGAACAGTGCGATGTACGATAATGAATATTTCCATTTCTAGCATATATGGATACACCGAAAAAAGCATCGCGAGAATCCAAGGCAATGAATATTTGCTGATGAATATTTCCAACAAAGTTTTTGGGGAATAAAATAGGATTCCCACATTTCAAACAGTTCATAGATTCTTTAATGTATGCATATGACTCATCTCTTTGCTTCTCCATTAAACTTGAAACACCGTGGAGAACTATGCCAAAACCGTATGTGAACTTGATACGCATATTTGGTATTGTGCGCAAAATTTTCCCAATAACTATCTAAACGATATCCTCTCTTCGTTGCATCCTCTGAAGATCTCCCTGCATGTGTAATTCAATGATTTTCGTCGTGCTCACGATATAGAAGCCTTTGAATTTTTACTTTTCACTGTGATTTCCCTAAACGACAACCACCCTGTGGTATAATACCTATCTGCTTTTCTTCCAAGGAATTTGATTAGCACATGCACATAGAAGTCGAGGTAATCGTAACACATCCTGTAAAAGCACAAACTTTTCCAGCATGCATTATTAGTTCACGTTATGCAGTCAACAATAATGGAGAATTTCTTTGTGAATATGCAACTCATCGTTTTCGGAGACTCGTTCATTATACCATACTTTTGTTTACCATGGTATTGTTTCTGGACAGATTTTCAAAATTGAAAATGATATATTTAGTGATGGAACATGGCACGGAAAATGATGCTTGTACCAGAAAATAGCGTGGAGAAATTGAAAAAAATCTCCACGAACGATGCTCATCATGTTCAAATCGAATTGATCAGTGAGCTTCAACGATTCGTCCAAACCCCTAATGCTGTTATAAGTTGTCTGGATGTTCAATCATTGGAGATTTTAAAGTTAAAAATCTGCAAAGAATCTCGTGAAAAGTGGCGATTGTATAATGATGTGCTGAGACAGTATTTATTTTATACAGAACACAGGGAACCTTCAGTACCAGCACCCCAGAATCTTCAAGACACGTATAGCTTTTAGATGCTACGACGCAAAAGCTATTGTAGCTATCGTGTCTACCATGTACCAAAGGAAAGCCGCAGTTATACTCGAATACATTCAGACCATTGACACGGAAAGAAGATGCAAGTGGGACGCTACACACCACGCCGATCTCTTGTACAGCGTGCCGGTAGAAACTTAAAGAAAGCAAGGACACCATCTCCGTATTCCATGAAGGAGAAATCGATTTCATCATGGCTATCATTATAAATGATGATGAAAAATTATCGAAGGCGTATTTTAACCGTCCACTGCGAGAGCCATATACAGAGGGTAGAAATATTTTTTCACGGTATAACAATAAAATTCTGCAGAAAAAATAAAAAAAGGGTTAAATGCTAGTAGATAGGGTGTGCCGGTTCTGGACATACTGCAAGTCATTCCAGAACTGGCAGGCGTATGAGGGGTGAGCCAGACTCCCGCGAGCCTAGGTGTATGACCCACTATCAAGGTTATGATGTCATCCTATTCTTAGAATAAGAAGAACGTGCCGAAAGCACGTTCTCTTTCTCTCAAGGTCACCCTATGCCCAGAATGATTAATTCAATTGCGGGAACAATGGGAACGTGCCTAATATTATGTTGTCAGCGGAATGTTTGGTATTGTGAGTGATGCAGATTGCGAGTGCTTTGTCTACTGAATCGATGCAACACAAGCATTTTTATGAGTATTTATGCTGTGACGAACACGTTTCCAACAGTTAATTCTGAAGTGCAGTCAATTCTAGAACGACTTCCTGAATAATCATCATGGCGCTCTTCGTTGACGTGCAGGGGTTCAAGGCAGACGATAATAAGTTTATTTTAAAGAAGTTAGCAGGGGTACGTTTGATGAATCCGTTCGAGCAGTTCAATTTATTATTCAAACCGCCATTCCCGTACAGCTGTTTGTCCGACACCTAGAGGAAAATGAATTCTTGGTGCACGGGGAACCATGATGGTATTGAATGGAGTGATGGAGATATTCCTTATAACGAACTGAAGGAGCGGTTCAATAATCTTTTGGGGAAAAATACAACAAAAATTTATGTGAAGGGCTACGAGAAGAAAATATGGATCGAAGAATTAACGAAAATAGCTATCATTGATCTGGAGGATATGGACTGACCACCATTATATCTGCTCCAAACG
>NW_011887917.1:17760-21771 GCF_000806365.1 Fopius arisanus | reverse complement strand
ATTTGTAGTGTTGGCTCTCTCGACTGACTCTACCCAGTCAGTACGCCACAACGTGACATTTCCCCAGTGAATGGAAAATGCCCATTACCTTCGCCCTACTTCCCCTGAGCCTAATAAAACCTGTTAAAATTTAACCTTATGGGCGCCAGGTAATTTTTGTCCGGAATTACCAAACCGGAAAAACTTCTTAATCCTAAACTTAACTAACCTCGAAATTCATTGTATCGAAAATCGTACCTCAAACTGCTAAAGCTCTAACTCAAAAATATACTCTAAAATCAAAAAAGAAACCTGAAGGGAACGGGAAGGATAATTAAGCTTTTGGGGAAAGGTGACGGTCCTGGGGTTGCTCAGTATGCCTGTTGTGGAGAGAGGGGTGGATTTTAATTCTCTCCTTAAATCATCGCGGAATATGAATATCCTCAGGAGATCCTAAATACAATTTCATTTGTCTCATTAAATCACCGTGAAAAAAAAATGATTTAACAAAATCCGATACATTCTGCAGACTATTCCACATTCCCATAAAATAATCTCACCGGAATGCGGCCTCAAGGATTATCGATCGGCGATAATCCGAGGAATAACCGAAATATTATTTTCGCCCGGGAAATCGATAATTTCCCGGAATCGGACCCTCAACAAGTGAGCGCGAGCGAGAGAGAGAGCGAGAGAGACGGCATTATGCCTCGCTGCTCGGTTAGCAGCGAGGAGAAATCCACAAAATAAATCTGACTTTAATTTAAAATTCAATAACTCGGAATCCGCTCAGCAGATTCCGGAAAACCCTGAACCAACTGGTTCGGAACAATATTCTCCACAATCCCACAAAAATTTAGGCGTAAGGGTACATAATTAGCCCTGTTAACGCAATTAATAACCGCGAGGAAATTTAACACACGATTCCCCACCTGTTGCACGTAGCCGCTCAATGGCTGCCTCGATGGTACCACGAGGGAGAACCACTGGCCTTGTTCGCTGGCCGTGGACAATTTCGCTCATAACTCCCATAAAAATACTCTCAAAACCCCACAATTCACACCAATGACCTCCCAACCGCACTGGGGGATAATGCAAGCGGAAATTATTCGACAAAATCCTCCCCAAACCTCTTGAAAACCACCCAAACTTTGGGGGACACACCCGAGGCCATTTCCATGACTCGGAAAAATATCAGAACCGCCAATAATTATCGGGGAGCCGCCAAAAGGGGAAAATCTTTAAATATAACCGTAAAAACTCACGGTAGATTTTCTCGCTGCCCTTCTCTTCCGTTTCATGACCATCCTGGTGGCAGCTAATTGTCCTGGTGTTCTGGGTGGTGCACTCGTCAAGTCTCACTACTCACTCCTGTTCACTCACGTGTGTATTTTCTCGCGACTAATGCGCAACTGATTTTCGGAGGTCATTGTCGCGTTGCGCTGACCCCCTAATCACGCCTACCAATTGATTGGGTGTCGATTGGTGGATCCCTCTACCTTATTATGGGCCAAGCCCATAACGGGGCCCATAACGCGCATGCCCGTTAGTATCCCCAAATGAAAATAATAACGAGAGAGAGCGCGAGAATAAGAAGTTAGGGGTAGGTTAAAAGTATGATTATTTTCCCCCTTAGGGGTGGTTTATGGATTTAGGGTTAAGGTTAGGGTAAGTCTTCGAGTCGGGTAGGTCCGGCTAAAACGCCGGCGCTCCAGAAAAAAAGGATTTAAGGGATTGTTTGGTACGGGTGGAAGGCCGTACGGGGTAAAAATATTAACAACCCCGACGGATTACCAAAGACTAATTACGGGTGGAAGGTCGTACGGGGTAGATTCAGTCACTACCATTACGAATTGCCAAGACTGAATACGGGTGGAAGGTCGCACGGGATAAAATTAGTCGTTATCGCGGCGGATTGCCGAAATTAATTAACAATTAGGGTTAAAAATATTACGCTTAAGGTTAGGGAGTAAGGTCTTTCAGTCCCGAGGATACAGGGGACCCGATCACGAGAAAATTAATATCGCGAAATTAAGTTTAATGATTGGGAATTAATTCAAATTTGAATTAATTCTTCTGCGAAGGGCTTGACCCGGAATAAGGTAGAGGGATCCACCAATCGACACCCGATCGATTGGTAGGCGTGATTAGGGGGTCAGCGCAACGCGACCTCCGAAAATCAGTTGCGCATGAGTCGCGAGAAAATACGCACGTGAGTGAAGTGGAGCTCCCAGGACATAAAGAGAGTGATACAGTGTACCACCCAGGACGCCAGGACAATTAGCGGCCCCCAGGATGGTCATGAAACGAAAAAGAAAGGCCGCAAGCAAATCTACAGTGAGTTTTTACGGTTATGTTTAAAGATTTTCCCCTTTTGGCGGCTCCCCGATAATTATTGGCGGTTGTGACATTTTTCCGAGCCATGGAAATGGCCTCGGTTGTGTCCCCCAAAGTTTGGGTGGTTTTGAAGAGGTTTGGGGGGGATTTTTCCGAATAATTTCGGCTTGCATTATCCCCCAGTGCGGTTGGGAGGCCATTGGTTTGAATTGCGGGGTTTTGAGAGCATTTTTATGGGAGTTATGAGCGAAATTGTCCACGGCCAACGAACAAGGCCAGTGGTTCTCCCTCGTGGTGCCATCGAGGCAGTCACCGAGCGGCTACGTGCAACAGGTGGGGAATCGCGTGCTAAATTTCCTCGCAGTTATTAATTGCGTTAACAGGGTTAATTAGGTACTTGTATATCTAAATTTTTGTGGGATTGCGGAGGATAATGTTCCGAACCAGATCGTTCAGGGTTTTCCGGAATCTGCTGAGCGGATTCCGAGTTATCGAATTTTAAATCAAAGTCATATTTATTTTGTGGATTTCTCCTCGCTGCTAACCGAGCAGCAAAGCAGCGTGCCGTCTCCCTCGCTCTCTCTCGCTCGCGCTCACTCGTTGAGGGTCCGATTCCGGGAAATTATCGATTTCTCGGGCGAAAATAATATTTCGGTTATTCCTCGGATTATCGCCAATCGATAATCCTTGAGGCCGCATTACGGTGGGATTATTTTATAGGAAGTTGGAATAGTCTGCAGAATGTTTCGGATTTTGTTAAATGATTTATTTTTCACGGTGATTTAATGAAATTGTATTTAGGATTTTGGTAGAAAATTCATACGTCCGCGACGATTTAAGGGGGGGAATTAAAATTATAATTGGGGATTTTGCTGGAACTGTGGTATTGAGAGAGGATTCAAATTTGTTAAGAAAATTTGAAAGCAGATTAGTCTAATTAAATCGTTATCATGTATTATTATTGTACCGAATTTTGACATGAATAGCGGAACACGTAGGGACAATGTTTTGTTCCATTAATTTATTTCTTGCCTCCCGTTTCCTTTTTTTTGGGTATTTTCCCCGATTTTTCCGATAACCTTGTTCCCATCTACAATCCGCCCCTCTCTCCGCCACAGGCATCCTGAGTGACCAGTGGACCGTCACCTTTCCCCGAAAGCCTAGCTATCCTTTCCGTTCCCTTTTGGATTCCCTTTTTTTTGGATTTTAGAGAGTAAGTTTGAGTTAAGATTTTAGGATTTCGAGGTACGATTTTCGATCAAACGAATATCGAGATTAGTTAAGTTTAGGATTACAGAATTTTCCGGTTTGGTAATTCCGGTTAAAGATTACCTGGCGCCCATAAGGTTAAATTCTAGCAGGTTCATTAGGCTTAGGGGAAGTAGGGCGAAGGTAATGGGCATTTTCCATTTACCGGGAAAATGTCACGTTACACTTTTATGGAAATTCATTCGATTATTGAAACAGATACATCTCATTAAAACGAAGTATGCCGAGGTAGTCAGGGCACTAGGACCGCACCTAAAAAGAAGTGCTAAGCGAGGTTTGATTTTTCAAAAAAAATTTTCTCCCGAAAATTCCCTGGAAGAAATTTTCCTTGGAACCCATTTTCGGGGACAAAGTTGCCCTTGGAAATTCTCTCGTGGTTAGTGACCTTTGAAAATATCCTAAGTGACAACGTAAATTCAGTCCGTT
>NW_011887917.1:16063-17700 GCF_000806365.1 Fopius arisanus | reverse complement strand
CGCCCGCTAATCAATACATCTTATTTTTTTAGGCTAACTTAGATTTAAGTTAATCGTTTTGCCGCAGTTGAACAATTCATCTCCAGATATTCCTTACCCCCGCCTCTACTTCCCCTCGCCATAGCACTCACGCATCAAGGAAGATGACCCCACGTGATCCCAGAAGAAAGAGTCATCCTTCGAGCGAGTCCTCCGTGTCGAAACAAGGAAAAGGACAGACAATCACGAATACCCCGATTAACACTGATTATCGCCGGAATCGGGAGGAAGAGGTGAGGATGATTGGAAGAAATCGCTCGCGCCACAGCTGCCCCACGCGTCACTGCCCTATAAAGTAAGAGAGTTGCCCGGAAGTGATCCTGTGAAGAGTTACCCCGAAGAGACTTGCGAAAAGACACTGAAAACGTGTAAAGAGTTAAAATGTGAGGAAAGGACCTAGAGTGTGGAAGAGAAAAGGAGTAAAAATTTATTGTGAAAGGAGTAAAGGGTATTGTGGAGGATTGTCCTGTGTGAGAGGAACAATTGGAAAGATCGTGAGGAGGAGAACTATTGTGGAGAGGATACACGGAGAGAGCGCAGAGACAGCGAAGGAAGGAAGGAGGCAAAAGTCCAGAGGGAACCGAGAGAATTCTGAGGACACCATTCTCCATCAGTCCTTCATTTTTTTTTCCCTTCCCCAACGAATTTCCCTGCCCCATATTACATTCCCCCTAAAAGCGAGACTCCTGTAAACGCATTTTAGTTATAAATTAACCCCCCTATTAATTCTTACTTTTCCGGTCGGCCCCTCTCACTTCCTCCCTTTTTCCAGAATTAGAGGTAGTCCTTCTTTTTTATTATATTATTTCGCGTTGCCGCAAGTGAGATGGCCTTACCGTCCCCCCCCCCCCCACTCTAGAGTCAATTAGTCAATAGTCACAATTGTTGCGGTTATGGGGTATAATAAACCCCTTTAGTCCTGGTTCGTTAGAAACCCTGTACTCCTCTGGGATGACTGGGTAGGGAGACAATAAAAAAAGGAAAGACGGTTATCTTGTAGTGGGATCAGTTTGGATGGGACTGAATACTGAGGTATACAATGGTTATTCTTCGCGGAAGGAAAATCGTCCCGTAAATTATAAGAATCGCACTCTTGACGAATTCCTTTTAGTTAATTTTTATTAAAAACGCATTAATCCACTTGAGAGAAAATCTGAAATAAAAACCGGGGAATTAGTGTGAGTGAAAAGAATAGTGTGTTAGTGTAGTGCGTGCATTCTATTTGACTTACGGTGATTGTTGGTTGGACTAAATGGGGTGAGAAAACGAGTGTGATCACTCTGGAGGCTTGACGAGGCGGGTCGTTGCAGGCTCAGGCCATGGTTGGAGAGACGGGGCTGCCGGAGGAGCTTGCGGCCGTGCGAACACTGTTGCTGGTCGGCCGCAGAACTGGTCTGAACTGGATTTGCACTGAGTTGGTGGTCAGGATGCACTTGTACACTTGCACAAAGCTTGTCTTCGAGAACTGGCAATAGCGGGTTGACTCTGAGACGCCTTGACTGGAGAACTGGTACAGAAGTAGATTTGCCGTCAGGAATTAGGTATCGGCAAATTGACCCAGAGACGTCTTGGTTGAAGAACTGGTACAGAAGTAGATT
>NW_011887917.1:4025-15903 GCF_000806365.1 Fopius arisanus | reverse complement strand
GACGTCTTGGTTGAAGAACTGGTACAGAAGTAGATTTGCCGTCAGGAATTAGGTATCGGCAAATTGACCCAGAGACGTCTTGGTTGGAGAACTGATGAACTCAGTTTTTTAGCTGGACGGCGCTTGTCGTCAGGAATTGGTAAAGCTGAGATGTCTTCAAAGAGAACTTGACGACGCTGGACGACACTCGATTGGCACTCGACGTGGAAGTAAATTTGGAACTGAATGTCTTTTTGGGCGATTCCAGCCCTTTTCATAGGATTGGAAATCAAAGGGGCGTTTTGACAGTTGAATTGGAACGACATTTTGGTAATAAATAATTTCGTCTAATGCACGTGAAGCATAGGAATCAAATAAAATCTTCGGTCAGCGTGCATTGACTTGTTTCTCGGGGTGGTCAGCACCAACTAGATGAATTTGATTATCATTCCTTCGTTTTACAACTTTTTTATTAATTGGGCTTAGTGTCTTATATAGGCCAAGTGAGACGGCGAGAGGTCCCTCTAATTCGATCAGTCCGTCGCTCGCCTCACTTTAGTTGGGTAACCTGTCGCAGGTGTCTGTGTCTCTCTCTCTTTTCGTTGCTGTCGTGTATTTTGTTGCATCACCTCTTCCTCGCGCTCATTTGGGTATTGACGGCTAAAGATGGCCTCGTTTCACTTCTTATGAAGACCACCTTCTCCGTATGGGGAGTTTTACCATTTTTTAATTGTCACGAGCGGCTGTTGGCCATATGTCGACCTGCTGGCATTTTGTTTCCACCTTTTACTCCTCCTTTTATTGAAACAAATGGAAAATTTTGCGTTTTCCTTTAAATATTCATATTAGCTGCGGCATCCGCAACACAAGGCTTTGATTAACTTTATTGTATTAAGTTGTTTTTGTGAAGAATTGGAATACAGAATATCATTTCACCAAAGTCCCGTGAATAACCATTTTCAACCACCTCTCCCCATTGGTATTTCAGGCCCTCCCTCTGACTATTGACTACTCCCCGTACAAATCATTATTTTCTAGAGAATTCCTGATCATCCTGCCTCAACTAGAAATTAATATATGTTAATCTACCGGCCAAGGTCACAATTAGTAACGATTCATTATGGTTTGCCTTTTGAAATACAAACACACTATCAAGGGTTACTTATATCACTCCAAATGAAATTGCTGTGTAATTTTTTCGTACACTACGATTTTCTAAACCATACTACGAACTAGCCTTGTTTTTTTTCCTACCTAATCCAAAATTCTATCCAACAATTTTCTGTGATGTGCAGGGTATTTCCTTGGGATAATTCCCTCAGGCAAATTCACCCTTCCGACCATGTCTCGCACTCAAAAATGAACTGTAAGGGAGAGCTAATGAAACTGGCCCCCAAGGACTTAGCGTCCATCAGAGCCTCAGCCTTAGTGTATGATTGGTAGAGTCGGAGTGGCCCACCTGGATAAATCCCATTTTTTTTTCCAGCTTTTCCAGGCCCAATGTTGCCATCACTCGCGACTCGGAGCACGTCGTTTTCCGATATACTTACCCGGAAAACGTTTTCAAGCCTTCCTCATGCTGGCGGATATTGCGAACCATGGTCATACTCTCATGCAACTCTGCCGGAATTCTTGTGGACCTGGGACGCCAAGAAACTGATTCACTAGAAGGGGATCTCTTTACATCCCCCTTACGATCGCCCCTGCTCTCATCCGCCCCCTATCACGTTCCGTCAGCGACAGTGGCTCCACTGTCCATAACTTCTCAAGATGGCAGCGTATTTGGGGTTACACACCGTCACCTCTTTCTTTCGGGTTCAGATCACCCTCGAAAATATAAGGTCGTCACCATGCTCTTTGAAGCGAGACATGAGATGTCATAGGAAGTGCAGAAGCATCTCCCAATGTGCCCCCCCATGATTCGCATCACTCGGCCGTGGTATCCCTTCTGTGCTAAGTATATTTCAGCTCTGCTAATTGCAGCAACCGAGCAGTCTTACGGTCACTCTAGTCGATACCTCGTGCTCCACTGCCCGAATACTCTTGGGCCGTTGTTCCCCTAGTTTGAGTATCTCTATGGCGGCATTGGATTAACCGTGCTACGGCCAATCAAGCTGACGGCGTTCCGGGTGCGCCAGTCTTCTCATCCGGCTGTTGGTCATTGTCATAAAGAAACAAAAAACAGAAAAGAATTCAATTGTTTCTATTCGATGAATTCGTTTCTCTATTTTTAGCAAGAAATCCCGCACAGAAAGTTTTCTACCGGGGAATGTTCATTTAGAGCAATTTTTTTCTGGAATTTTGTTTCGGGAAAACTTTTGTGTGCGGAAAATAGTTCGGGAACTAAAAACAACAGATATCCTGCCTATTATGAGCGCTTAGGTAGGATTATCGATAATTATGCAGATAATCAGATATATTATTGAGGGATGGATGTAAATTAATTGCTAACGGTGAATTGACGATAGCATAGTACAAACAAGTACGTAATGAGTTTTTTGGCTCGTGGGAGGGTTTTAATTCGAGCCGAAGATGAGTTTCGCAATCTGACGAGTTAAAAATTCCATAATCATTGGGCCCGTAATCCGCGATTTTACCGAGTGAAACGATGTTAGAATCGTGGGATTACAGGCTCTGACATAAGTAAATCTGTAAATCATTAGCATTTAAAAGATTTTACGGGAAATATTTCTGGAAAATATTCTTCATCAAACACTTTCCGAGCAATTTACGAAAACATATTCTGGAAACTTGATAAATTATTCGAAAAAATGAACCTTTGATGGGATTCTCTAACAGTACAGTCCTATAAACAGGAATTGCGTGCCGTCTTGTTACTCATTCAATCTTCTGATTGATGTTTAAGGTTTGGTTGAAGCACACAGAGATGGAAAAATAGCGAGTCTTATCGGTGTGGAAGGTGGTCATTCCCTCGGCAATTCGCTCGGAGTACTCAGAACATTTTACGGACTTGGAGCACGTTACTTAACGCTGACGCATGCCTGCGATACATCGTGGTAAGTCAATTATGAAAATCGTTAGAATATAAATTACCCCCAGATTTCATTACAAGAAATTAAGGAATTCATAATTCATGGAGAGGTGGCAAATGATAATAAGTGGATTATTTCAATCTTATCAAGTGACGTGTATTTATTGTAACGTGGTATTTAACCAGTTACTATTTCTCACCCGGTTCGCGTTATTCAGAGGACTTCCACCAGACTGGAACCCACTTCCAATAGCGAGAATCTCTGGAGAGAAGAGAAATAAGGTGTTAATTCTTTTTTGATTTTTTATTATTGAATCAAATTTACGCGCCACTGCGTTTCTTCTGAGGACATCATCGAGGATCTTCAAGGAGCCATAATATGTCGTTAGATTCCATTACTGATTGGCAATTAGTGAAAAAATAGGACCGAACTAATTCAGAAGATTTACTATTCTCTCATGGTAGTTTTGAACATAGGAAATCACTTATATTATTTTAGGCGGTGCCGAGAGTTATTATAAGTTTTTTTATGAACAGGGAAATTAATGTAAAGCATGGCCGAATCTGATAACGCAGCGTGACTAATTGCCCGTACCTGTTTCGCATATCTAACTGTTTCGGATTGGCGAATGATGACGTTGTCATCTCCAATCATAATTTCTGCCACCTTTACTACCAGCTGCCTTGCGTTCACGTGCCTTCGGTGGGTCATCCCGTCTGATGGGCTTGTGAAGCAGACTTGAGCTCAAAATTCTGATAATGAACGCTTATTTAGGTTCTGACCTTGACCAGTGAATAACTTGAATTAATTCCCAGCGAGGGCTACGGTAATTTATATTACCAGGAAAAACAGGGGGAAAACTGTTGGCACTAAGGGAAGGCCTGAAATGAAAGAAAAGAGGGTTTATAGGGGGAAATGATTCGCTCGGGAAAATATGTCTATTTCCCTATGTTCGGCGAATACAAAAAAAAATACAGATGAAAATAAAAAAAAGTACATTATTCCGGCCTTTTAAGATTAACCTAGGGAAGGGGGAAAGGCCAACCAACTTGCGGCAACACGGCTAATAAAAGAGTTCAACTAAATGTAAAAAAAAAGAAATGAAACAAAAGGGGAAAACTCGAGTATGAATACGTAAAGAAAAAAAGAAAAAAACAGAAGGGGAGAAATGAGGGGACCTATAATAGATAATTAATAGGGGGAATTTCTCGTTGACACTTAATTATCACAAAAAGTAAATGGCAAGATAAAATTACAGAGAGGCTCACCGTTGGAGGGAAAAGGATACACGGGGCAGGCTATTATCGTTAGGATAGGGCGATAGCGTGAGGGTACTCACGATGATAGCGGCCACACGACTTAGCAACTCCTGTCACCGAGGATTTATTTCTCACTGTCTGTTTTTTACTCCTCTAATTCTTCTCCACGCCTTTCTCCTTCCTTTGTTTACTCCTGGATCCTCTTTCCAAATCCTCCACACTTATCGTCACACTCTCACAGCTAACTTCTCAAAACATCTCAATCCTTTCCTAAAACACGTGGTAACTCCGGGGCAGCTGTATTTCGAGTAATAGCTGCCACTCGTCCTCGTTTCTTCTTCCCCGATTATCGTCGATAATCCGGGTTAATCGGGGATACTCGTTATTGAGTGCCCTCGTCTGAATTATTCATCTTTGTGGGCTCGTCATATGATGTCTTCCTCTTCCGGGGTCACGTGGACATTGACGTTGCGATGGGGGGTTTTGGTCCTCGCTCACCGCGCTGCGTGTGGCGGCGAGTGGAACGGCGGGCGGGAAGGGGAGGGGGGGGGGGGGTGTTTCTCCTTGTTGCTAGCGACGTCGTTGATGGTCGTGAGTGTAGAGGCGAGGGAAGCGCGGGGCAAAGGGAAGGAATATGTTGGGAGTGGGAGCCAACAGTGACAGGTTTCCTAACCTGTTGCCGTGTTTTTCTTAATACTACTTAATTCTAGCATATTCTAAGAAAAATAATGTATAAATTAGGGGGTTGGGGAGCGGCAAAAGAAGTGCCTCGTCACAAGGTATGAAAGACACCATCCTCATCAATTTGGTTCTTTTGGGATTTTTGAAGGAGAATTTGGAATTCTGTGTGAGCTCTCATGAGTTAAAAATTGAAAATGTGTAATTTTTTTCACCATGACATTTTCATTTATTTTGAAAACAGACGTTACAAATAACATTTAAAAACCGGCTGTTTGATTCCAGAGGCAAGGAAAAAATTCCACAATGTCATGTTCCAGTGGTCCCGCAATAATTTATTCAAGAGGTGAAATTGATTGGAGCAAAAATGTTAATTAAAGAAAACTAAAAAAAAAATTATTTTCAAACAATATTCTTTTTTTATATTCAGAATCAAGATCAGCCGGTAAAAACTGAACTGTTTGCTATTTTTTTTTAAGATTATTCGGTAAGATCGTTGCTGGACCAAAAATTTAAAAAGCAAGTTAAATGATATCAACAGTTGGGGGAGATGAACTTTAAGAGTAGTTTTATGTTTATTTCAATGAGTAATAGTTATTTTCATATTCAGAAAAGTTTTCGTCCATGTGTGGATTTTTTAATTACTTTTTATATTAATGGTGGCGGCTATATTGTCCATTTTACCATTTGGCAGAGGCGTCATGGGATGCTACTGTCCCCACTATGATCGTACTCGGACCCTTATAATTGGCATGGTTATAAACTTTATTGGTTTCCTAACCCGAGTTTATGACTCTGCTCCGACCTACCTGGAGGTTGCCCATACCTGAATTAGACGATATTGATTTCCCATCTTTAAATTGCATGTTCAGTAACGCTTAGTTGATTCAAGGGCATTTTATTTATTTATGTTTTTATTGTATTGAGACATTTTATCGTTCATTCATTTCTTCATTTCATCTATCCTAGTTGCATCCGCGTTCAGCTTTGATACGATGTTAAGGTCCGGTTGGAAGGATTTTCACCCAACATGTCCCTCGAAAATTCGTCAGAAAAAACGTGTTTTACGGAGACATGAATGCCACCCCCGTAGATCCCTTAAAAATATGATTTTGGGATCAATAAATAGATAATAATTCTTGGCAGGCCGGTAGTTAGGACTCAGGGGTAGGAAAGGGAGATATACACGTGTAATTACGTACCAAGAATCCCCCTAGGTTTTAGCAAGGCCAATTCCCCAATAATCGTTTAGTAAGAAATATGGCGGCTGAATAACTCCAACAAAAAACATTCACCACATTTTACACATCCACCTTCCACTCGTGACAATCTATTACCGGCCCGTGATAATTATAGTATTTTTCGCGATCTTCCCTGCAACGATTAGCTGCAATGGACGCCCGTAATTTATATCCGCGAGAACGAAGTGATCAACTGTTATTTTTCGCGACACTGAAATCCGGTATCTGGCGGATGCATAGCATGGCCTCTCAAATTGGGAGAGGCAAAAATGAGTTTCTCTGGCAGAAAAGGTCAGAAAAGTACCAAGGAGGAGCACTTTGGGGGGAATAATTTCAGGATTTCTTATGTATGCGAATAAATAAAAATGGGAGGGTAAAATGATAATTTGAGGGTGAGATAAGTGCGTAGAGCGTTAGTGCGAGGGTGAAACTAGGGTTGACAATGGGATGAATGCGTTGATGCAAAAGGGTTGCGTTGAAGCGGGGTTTTATGAAAAAGCGGGGAGTTCTAGAGAGAAGTGAAGGAGGGGGAGGAATGGGCAAGCATTTGCACTGGGAAAAACGGGGGGGTTTAGGGTAAAATCATACAAAACACCTCAAGCAGGTATATATGGATCGATTCAGGGAATAATTTTCAGTCAGCTCGACTTCTAAAATTATACCCTATTTTTTCACCCTCACTACCCCATTTCGATGATGGTCGCCAGGACGAAAAAACAATCAGTGTACAGATATATATAAATTGATTTAGGAGGTAATTCTGTGTCGATCTGTTCCAATAAATATCGGTCAAATTTTTTCAATGGTGGGATGAGCGTATCAGGATGAAATAGCAGTTGATGGTGGGCTGAGTTTATGGAGAAAATGAAGGGTTGATGCTTGCATGAGTGTGTCAGGGTCAAATGACGGTTGATAATGGGATGAGTGCATAGAAAAATATAAGGGATTGAGGCTGATTTGGAAAAGAAAATCAAACGTTCCGTGCAAATATGACGAAAAACGCCGTTTTCCTATCCAGAAAAATCCTTCGGTAATAAAAACTCTCCTTCCGCAATTTTGAACATACAGATATGATCCACATGTGCATACATCCTCTTTGACACCATCCCCATTTACATGTAAGTTTGTTTTGTGAAATAACTCGAAAATATCAGTACAAAATGAAAGGCAAAATAATCGAGGCCCGAACGCAACCCCACTTTGATATATCGCTCTGGTTTGCTGCTATTTCTATAATTATTGTAAGCGTTATTCCTGGAATAAAACGAAAAGGTGGGAAAGCATAAAATTGCTATTAAAAAGAAAATTACAGGTACAGATCGGCTCAGAATCGCCCCCTAGATCAATTCTACATACACTTGTAGAGAGATTTTTCATTGACCGTGTCAGGCATCTTGCAAATGAAGTAGTGGGGGTGTGAAAGCGGGGTTAAAATTTATAGGTACCATTAGACTCCGAATTATCCTTCTAATTGATCTATACATACAGACAGTTTTTATGATCCAGTCGTCCATTTTGGAAATGGGTTAATAAGGGTGGAAGAATGGGGTTGAAAGTTATTGATACCGATCGACTCAGAATCAAACTCCAAATCGATCTACATACATTGGTAGAGACCTTTTTTTTTATGACCCCGTCGGCCACCTTCGAAGTGGGGTTGTGAGACTAGAAGCATGGGGATGACATACTTATCTCTACCTAAAATGGTTATTTTTTTTGATGCACTTATTCCATCGTCAACTCCCATTTGACGCTGACATACTGATCCCACAATCAACCCCCATTTCACCCTAACATACTCATCCCAGCCTCAACCCCCATTTTACCCTGATACACTCATCCCAGCCTCCACCCCCATTACACCTGGACATACTCATTTCAGCTTGATCCCCATTTGACCTAGACACTCATCCCAGCCTCAAACGCCATTTGACCCGGATACACCCATCCCATCAACAGCCCCTATTACACCCTCACACACTCATCCTACCTGCGACCGCCACTATACCCGGACGCACTCATTCCACCCTGAAACTCCCATTTTTTTCAATGCCTACCTTACAATCTTCATTTTTTTCTAATGCACTCATTTGACTTCGCGAATCCGTCTAATTATCCCTTGAATCGATCTGCATGGACCTGCAGAAACGATTTTTTATCATCTCGTCGGCAATCTTGGAAATGAGGTTATAGGGTGGAAAAATTAAGTCGATATGCATAGGTGCTAATTGACTCAGAATCATCTCCTGAATTCATATACAGATACCTGTAGGACCATTTTTTCATAACGCTGTCGGCCATCTTGCAAATGGAGATGGGAGGATGGGAAAACGGGGTTGATATATATATGTATAAATCGACTCAGCATCATCCCCTGAACCGATCGACATGCACCTGTAGTCACATTTCTCTATAACCATGTCGATCATTTTAGAGACAGGGGAGTGAGGATGGCAAAAATCGGGTTGGAATTTATAGGTACAGATGGACTCAGAATCACTCCGAGTCGATTTAGATATACCTGTAGAGACATTTTTTTACCCCATCGGCCATCCTGAAAAAGGAGTAATGAGGGCCAAAAAATACGGTTGAAATTTATAGGTACCGATCGATACAGAATGGTCCCCTGGGTCGATTTACTTACCCCTGTGGGGACATTTTTATGACCCCCTCAGCCATCTTGGAAATGGCTTGGAGAGGGTGAAAAAAAGTGGTTGTAGAATCATTGGTATCAATTAGCTCAGAATCATCCATTAAATCGGTGCATATACACCTGTAGAGACATTTTGTTTGCCCCGCTGGGCGGCGTGGAAATTATGTGATAAGGGTGGGGAAATCTGGGAGAAATTTATACGTGTATATAGGGGTGGAAGTTTATCTTTTATGACCGCATGACACCATCTTGGAAAGCACTGGTAACTGTGGGAAAAAGTGCATTGCACTTTTGCGCACAGCTCTCCCTCTCCCCCCAACCCGGGGTCCGGCGATAAAATCACATTGAACCTCAGTGGCATATAGAATTACCCCATAGAATTTTAAAGTGAAAAAAAAGAATAATGAAAATTTACAAGGGCCCTCCAAAAGCCCAGTGTTAGATATCGCCCTGGTTTCCGGCGATTGTCGTAGTTACCGACAGGTCTTCGCTTGGGAACGAGCTTCTGGTTTTGACCACAAAGTCGCCAATCAGAAAAAAAATCCGTCCATTCGTTAAGGCCCGGGTGGGGGGATTTTTGCCCGACACGTCCCTATGAAATTCCCTAGAAAAAACGCGTTTTACGGCGAAATAAATGCCCGCCCCTGTAGACCCTCAAAAAATATAATGGCAGGGTCAATCGACAGATAATTATTTTTGCCGGGCCGGTAATTAGGTCTCAGGGGTCGGAAATTGAGGATTGAACGTGTAAATTACGTACAAAGAAACCCCCTAGATTTCACCGAGATGAATTCTCGAATGATCGTTTGGGGAAAAATATGGCGGCTCAATCACTGCGGAATAAAAACACTCCCCACAATTTACACATCCACTTCTCACTCGCGACACGCAATTACCGGCCCGTGAACACAATTATTACATTTTTCGCGATTTTTCCCGGAAAGATTCGATGCACTGAACGCCCGTAATTTTTGTCCGCGAGTACGAAGCGATCAATCGTCAATTTTAGGGAAACGAAGTTTAGACAGATGGCGATAGTGTGGCCTCTCGATCTCGGAGAATCAAAAATGAGTTTCACGGCAGAAGTGATCAGGAGCATACGAAGGAGGGGCACTTTTGGGGGGATAATATTCCAATGGGGGGATAAGAATAAATGGTGCTGGGAGGATGAATTTCTAAATTAGGGGTTAGACAGATGCGTCAAGATAGAGGGTGGGTGTAAGGGTGAAACTGGGACTGAGAAAGGGGTGCGTGTATAAACATGGTGTTTGTAGGCATGGTTAGGGGTGAAATGAAGGGATGAAAATGGGATGAATGCTTGCCGGAAAGTGGGAGGTTGTAGGGTGAAGGGATAAAATGCTTCTGGATAAAATGGGGGGTTTTTACACCCTCATTAACACATTCCCAAGATGGCCGACGGGGTAAGTATATACAGGGGTGAAAAAAAATGTCTCCACAAAGGTGGGTAAATCGACTCAGGGGATGATTCTGAGTCGATCTGTACCTATAAATTTCGACATTTTTTGTTCACCCTCTCTAATACATTTCCAAGATGCCCGACGGGATAAAAGTCTGTACAGGGGTAAAAAAAAATGTATCCACAGAGATGGGTAAATCGACTCAGGGGGTGATTCTGAGTCGATCTGTACTTATAAATTTCGACCTTTTTTTTCCACCCTCACTAACCCTCCTTCAAGATGACCGATGGGGTAAAAAAAAAGTCTTTACAAGGGTGGGTAAATCGACTCAGGGGATGATTCTGAGTCAATCTGCACCTATAAATTTTGACACTGTTTTTCCACCCTCACTAACCCTCCTTCAAGATGACCGATGGGGTAAAACAAAAGTCTTTACAGGGGTGGGTAAATCGAATCAGGGGATGATTCTGAGTGGATCTGTACCTCTAAATTTCGACTTTTTTTTCCACCCTCCCTAATATATTTCCAAGATGGCCGATGGGGTAAAAAAAAAAGGCTTCACGAGGGTGGGTAAATCGACTCAGGTGGTCATTCTGAGTCGATCAGTACCTATAAATTTCAACTTTCTTTTTGCACCCTCACTAATACATTTCCAAGATGCCCGACGGGGTAGAAGTGTATACAGAGGTAAAGAAAAAATGTCTCCACAGGGGTGGGTAAATCTACTCAGGGGGTGATTCTGTGTAGGGTTGAGGGTGGGAAGAGTGTGCCAGGGTTCAAAGGAGATTGATGGTGGGATGAATTCATTCGGAAAAAATGATGGTTGATGGTGGAATGAATCTTGGGGAAAATGAGGGTTGATGGTGGGATGAGTGCATTGGAAGAAATGCAGAGTTGAGGCTGGGGTGAGTTTGTCAGAGTGAAATGAAGGTTGATGGTGGGATCAGTCATGGAAACCACGAGGGTTGATGGTGGGATAAGTGGATGTGACAAAATGGGGGCTTGACGGTGGGATGAATACATGGAGGAACTGAGGGGTTGAAGGTGGACTGAATTTATCAGGGTGAATTGGGGTTTGAGGGTGAGATGAGTGTTGCAGGGTGAAATGGGGATTGATATCCAGGTGGGGAAATCCAAGCTTGAACGATGGGTCCAAGCTTGGATCAGCTTAGGATACCAAGCTTTGGAATTCCTAGTTTGAACCAAGCTTGATTCAATATATCATACCTAGGTCATTCCAAGCCTTGGAATTGCTTGTTATGTCCGGAGAATTTTCGCGTCGAAGGACATTGAATTTTGTTCATAAGCTGGAATTTGTTAATTAGAAATTTTTTGGACGACGCTGGATTTTCTTTTTGTTCTTACCTGCGGATGCTAATATTATCAGTAATTTTCAAGTGAATTTAGTTGAATGAAATGCGAGATATGAGGCCGTTCAAATTTACATATTTATTAAAATTGATAATTAAATCAAACATTGGTTGTCATAGAAATAGTTATAGTTAAAGGACCCTTACAATCATTGATGGATCTATCTCAGGTTTTATTGTTGAACAATTACTCACTGCGATCAATTATGATTTTTAGGGCGTGAATTCTTGGGGTGATTCCACCTCTTTTCTCTGCCAGATGACTGGTAGTACACTATCACAGATAC
>NW_011887917.1:0-2310 GCF_000806365.1 Fopius arisanus | reverse complement strand
GACGTCCTCTACAAATGTGGGAAGTGTGGCAGGAAGCAGGTTCGGGGAATCAGGAGACCCCCTGATGCAACCTTTTACTCCTGGTTCCCCCGCCACGAGAGGCGTTGTGGGGGTAATTTTGTCGAGGCGTAAGTCTAACTTGTTGTTAATTTATTTTTCTCATTTTTATTATATCTAATCCCCTTTTTCCTGTTTATAGGCCCTACGAAAGCTGGGATGAAGATTAGTTTTTATTATTAGTATTATTAGTGTTTAATTTGTAAGTTTTTAGTATTATTAGTATTTAATAACTAGTATTTTTGTATTTTTAGTATTGTTAGTATATAGGTTTTTTTCTTTATATTTTTATTGTTTTATCCTATATATATATATATATTTTTTTTTTTTTAGATATATTATTTAATAGTGTTATTATTGTGTATTATTTAAGAACTTTTTATGGATGTTTTCCCCTTTTCCTTGTATTTTTAGTATTATTCGTTATTAAGTTTTCCTTGTATTTTTATTATTGTAACCACCCTTTTTCCTTTTTTAATAAATTTTGTATTTTTGTTAATTGTGTTATTTAATTGTGTAAATGTGTGGTGGTGGGTAACACGCGGCAGGGTGGGGTTGACATCACCTTTTCCTAGGAGAGGGTGATGTCAAACGCGGAAGTAATCTCCGAACCTTAAGTTCTAGGGGTTTGAGGCTATTTGTTTGTTATGTTGACTTTTCTTTTTGATTTAATCCTGGTGACTTTTGACCGTTAGGCGTTAGTGTATTGGTGGTGTCACGTTGTTTTGTGAGAGTGGGATCGCGTTTTCCTAGGGGAAGGGGGTGTCAAACATGAAAATAATTTATGAACTTTTGGATCTTAAGGGTTAGGACTTTCTTTTGGGCTAATTAAGTTTTTAATTTGGTTTGATCCCGGTGAGTAATGGCGTCAGTTAGTTAGTGTGGCGTTAGTCCATCCAGTCAGTAAGGGTGACATCGCGTTTTTCTAGGGGAAGGGGGTGTCAAACATGAAAATAATTTACGAACTTTTAGATTTTAAGGGTTCGGACCTTCTGTTAGATTAGTTAGATTTTGATTTTGATGTGATTACGCCGAGTTATGTTAATAAGAGTCAGCGTGGGTGGTATCCTGCAGCTCTGGGGTGGTTGGCATCACTTTTTCTAGGGGGAGGGGGTGTCAAACGCGAAAATAATTTACGAACTTTTAGATTCTGAGAGTTCGGACCTTCTTTTGGGCTGGTTAAAATTTTAGTTTAGGTTGATCCAGGTGAGTATTGGCGTAGGTTAGTTAGCGTCGCATTAGTCCATTCGGTCACTGAGGGTAGGCATCACCCTTCTTAGGGGAAGGAGATGTCCAAACGTAAAAATAATCTCTGAACTTTAGGTTCTTGGGGGGTTGATCTTTCTCGCGTATCCCTATGATTTTTGACTTTGTGTGACCTTGGTCCTCTGGCGGCCGATTGTTTGATTTTTTCGGGGTCTACCCCTTGAACATGTGATACTACGTATAGGTATATAGACATATATGTTTTTTTTTTTTTTTATATATATGTTTATATACCCATTTACAATTGAATAATTTTTCCTTAATCAATTTCCTTAGCGAGTCCAGCGGATGTTGAAGGTCGGCCTTGTTTCTCCTGCGTTTGCATTTTCCACGGTGCCATTGTTGGTATTTCCGGCCGGTTCGCTGGGGGGGCTTTGGTTTTGAGTTTCCGCGGAGTTATCATGTTTTGCTTAGCAACTCTTTAGTCTTGTTCCAAGTGTCTTCCTGAGTGGTCTGATTTTTTCCTTGGTGTGTTAGCTTTGTTATGGATCGTGTAAGTATTCCTTATTCGTTTTATTCCCTGTTTTGACAGTGCTCTTGATGTTTCGTTTCCCTGGTGTTTTAAAGTTTGAAGGACTTTTCGTTGTTGGAGCTGAGAGGGATTGGTTCCTGTGGTGGAGTGATCGGCAGGAGGAGATGGAGCTTGTTTTTGGGGGAACCCAGATGCTGGAGGCAGCCTCCCGCAGGGCCGGAGTTCCGGAGAGGGTGCTACTGGCCTTTTTGGCCACTTGTTGAGATCCCCAGTATCCGACGGTGAGTTGTATTTTCGATTCGGTTTTCTTTTCTTATTTGAATTATGGGATTTTATATTGGCACTTTTGTTTTCAGATTGATGAGTGGTGGGAGAGGTCACTGGAGTGGTACGGCCGGTTCCAGAGGTACCTGAGCCCGGAGTACTGCTCGTATGTTGACTTTTTTTATTGGCATCAGCGTCAGGCATCTATTGCGGATGGTGCTCTGGATCTTTTGTTGGCCGCTTGACCGTCT
>NW_011887916.1:154839-160944 GCF_000806365.1 Fopius arisanus | reverse complement strand
TTCCGGAATTAGCAGGGAAAAATCCTAAGAGTTTTAACCGCCTTAGCGTGGCCTCCGGCTGTCCGGGAAAATCGCGAAACCGTGATTTTATGTTAATGTTTAATTAATTATTAAATTTCCTCCACTGGTGTGGGATTCGCGGGTTGGGCGCGGCTCTCTCTCTCGGCAAAAACCGTGTACGTCACACAGCTGGGAAGCAACTTCAAACTTTTCTACACTTATAGTTATTCACTGAGAATGGTTGATTAAGTGATGATGATGATATTATTTTCGAAGATTATATTCACGCAACCCCCACTCTATCTCTAATAACTGATCATAACAAAATACGTATATGTTATTATTTATTGTAACGAGCATTGGGGATGCCCGTTGGAATCTCCAATAAAATTAAGAAATAGAGAGAGCGTGCGGTACTACAAATTTAAGTGTCAGTAAAGTAATCATTAATTTTTCCCCGCCTCGGGGTGGGTTAGGGATAAGTAAATAGCCTGAGGGTAGTGGCGATTATGATTATCCTCCTTCGGGGTGGTTTAGGGATTTTTTTTAGGGTCAAGCTCGAGTTTATTTTAGGTCCGGTCAAAAAGCCGGCGCTCCAAATAAAAGGATTCTGGGGGGTTGGTTGGTACGGGTGGAAGGCCGTACGGGGAACATGAAAAATACCCCTACGGATTGCCAAGGGCTGTTGCGGGTGGAAGGCCGTCTGGGATAGAGTTAATCATCGTCCCGACGGAGTGCCAAAAATTTTAGAATTAAATACCGGTGGAAGGCCACACGGGGTAAATCCAGCCCTTACCTCGGCGGAGTGCCAATGAATAAATAAATTTACGGATTAGTGAAATGAAATAATACGTTTAAGATTAGTGATCTAGGTCTTCTAACCCCGGGAATCCCGAAGAATCACCAGAAAGAATAATACCGCGGAAGGAGCAAAATTAGATAATTAGAATTAATTCAAATTTGAATTAATTCTCTCGCGAAGGGCTTGGCCCATAATAGTGTAGAGGGATCCACCAATCGACACCCGATCGATTGGTAGGCGTGATTAGGGGAGTCAGCGTCGCGCGATACTGACCTCCGAAAATTAGTTACGCATTAACCGCGAGAACACACGCACGTGAGTGACAAGTGGGGCTCCCAGGACTTGACGAGAAATTATACAAGACCCCAGGACAATTAGCTGCAGCCAGGGTGGTCCTGAAGAGAAAGAAGAAAGCAGCGAGAAAATCTACAGTGAGTTTTTAAGGTCTTATCTTGGTTATTTTCCCTTTTTTGGCAGCTCCCCGATAATTAATTGGTGGTAGTGAATTTTTCCGAGCCATGGAAATGGCTTCGGCTATCCCCCCGAAACTTTGGGTGGTTTGCGATTTGGTGGAATTTCGAGGATACATTTATAGTGATTTTTTGTGAAATCGTCCACGGCCAACGAAGAGGTCAGTGGTTCTCCCTCGTCGTGCCATCGAGGCAGCCATCGAGCGGCTACGTGCAACAGGTGGGGGATCGCGCATTAAATTTCCTCGTGGGTATTAATTGGCCCAGCGGGGTCAATTATGTACCCTTATGCATAAAATTTTGTGGGATTGTGGACGATAGTGGCGCGAACAATATTGTTCAGGGTTATCCGGATTCGGCTCAGCGGATTCCGAGTTATCGGATTTTTAAGGGAGGTTGGATTTATTTTGGTGGATTTCTCCTCGCTGCTAACCGAGCAGCGAGGCATAGTGCCGTCTCTCTCGCTCTCCCTTGCTCTCTCTCTCGCGCGCTCACTCGTAGAGGGTCTGATGCCGGGAAATGATCGATTTTCTGGGCGAAAATAATATTTTGGTTATTCCTCGGATTATCGCCGATCGATAATCCTTGAGGCCGCATACCGGTGGGATTATTCTATGTCAATGTGGAATTGTCAACAAAATATTTCGGGTTTTCCTGGAGAATTTATTTTTCGCGGTGATTTAATGAGGCAATTGAAATTGTATTGAGGATTTGATGAGAAAATTCATATTTCACGATACTTGAAGAGGAGAATAAAATTTGTATTTGGGAATTTGGTCGGAACGCTAATATTTAGAGAAAGTTAAGATGGCTAATAACATTCGGGAGTAGATAACTCCAGTAAAAATGTTTATCATTGATTATATTTATATATTATAGCGGATTATATATTATAGCGGAACACGTAAGGACAACGTTTTTGTTGCATTAATTTATTTCTCGCCTCCTTTTTTCTTTTTTGGTAGTTTTCCCGATTTTTGCAGTACCCTTGCCCCCATCTACGATCCACCCCTCTCTCCACAACTGGCATACTTAGCGACCCCAGGACCGTCACCCTTCCCCAAAAGCCTAACTATCCTTTCCGTTCCCTTCAGGTGTCCTTTTTGATTTTAGAATATATTTTTGAGTTAGTGTTTTAGGAGTTTGAGGTACGATTTTCGATGTAACGAATATCGAGGTTATTTAAGCTTAGGATTAATGATCTTTTTTTTCGGTTTGGTAATTCCGGTGAAAAATTACCTGGCGCCCATTGATTAAAATTTTAGCAGGTTTTGTTACGTTTAGGGGAAGTAGGGCGAAGGTAATGGGCATTCTCCAGTCCCCGCGAACATGTCACGTTACATTATAATGATCAGCCAGGGGAATAGTATTAGTAAGGATAATAAAGATAACGTGATATATATTATGAACATACAAGTTCTCACATGTTTGAGCTAAAAATAGTCTGGATTATTTCAATCCCCACGACCCGTAAATTACAAACTTTTTTGCCACCCTCTCTAATGCATTTCCAAGATGCCCGACGGGGTAAATGTCTATACAGGGGTAAAAAAAATATCTCCACAGGGGTGGGTAAGTCAACCCAGGGGGTGATTCTGAGTCGATCTGTACCTATAAATTTTGACCTTTGTTTTCCACCCCCACTAACCCTCTTTCAAGATGGCCGACGGGATAAAAAAGTCTCCACAGGGGTGGGTAAATCAACTCAGGGCGTGACTGTGAGTCGATCTGTACCTATAAATTTTGAGCTGTTTTTCCACCTTCACTAATACATTTCCAAGATGGCCGACGGGTAAAAGTCTATAAACCCAGGCAGCGCAGCCAAGTATTGACAATTGGAATGAGCTTGGCCCACAATTGGATCACCAATGATTGGTGAATGAGTTTGGTCCAAACTTGGGTTAACGTTGGCGCCAGGTTTCAACCAACCTTGACATAAATTGAAGTCCCAAAATTACATGCGGAAACTGGCTCAGCGCAGGTCATACCCTGGCTGCCATCCTTTGACTAACAGGTGGCTCCCTAGTGCGGCCCAGACTTGGTCATAAGTTCCCTTCCAATCATTTGCTCACCAATTATTCATCAAAATATGTTCACGCTCACTAAAATCAATGACTTATAAATCTGATTTTAGTATGAATATTGTTGCCATTAATTGTTTCATTTGAAATTTGAAAGTGATTTTGGGTGGAAAAGAAACTAATAAGGGGAAAGGAACAAGTGGGAGTGAAGGAACCATTTTGCTTCCCAATACAGTTGTGCGCTGAATGTTCATAAGAAGAGCTTACAGAACCTGAAATTGAGTACTTATGCATCAAAATTATAGGGAGGCACAGGTGAAGTGTGTGTTTTAGATTTCATGTTCATATGGCAAACACGCAGTACATGACACCATCAATAACGTAGCCAAAACTTGGATTTAACCTAAAAAAAACAAACTGTCAAACCCATAAATACGTAATTTTCCTCAGAAGTATCCTGGTAAGTTTTGTTTATATTTTACATATGTATTAGCATTCAATTTATTATTATTCTACTGAATGTTTTTTTTTGCAGAACGGTTTTTGATGATTTTTTGTTTAAAAAAACCGTGGATATGAAGAAGACGTGAGAGATATTTAGAAATGGTTGTTTAAAATAACTGATCTAGTGTATTTGTTTATTTACTTATTTATTTATTTTTAATCATTTAATTATGAGACCTTATCGATGGAAACAATCAAGTGGATCGACAAGAGTGACTAAGTATCGATATTAAAAAAAATTGTTAAATGTCGATGATGCACTTCAAACGCACACAGATTGGACAAACAGCAACAATAATTCACCGAGCGTCAGTATTACATCGTTCGTCGATGAATTTCAAGAGGACAATGAAGCATTTGAGGAAAAGGAATGGATTGACTGTGATGATTTTGAAGTAGCACACTTGACCCAAGAAGAAACGTTGATTACCGAGGAAACTAAACACAACGAAGTTCAGCACAATGTTGATGAGGAAAATAATGGACTTTATGGATCTGTGTCCTGTCCAGAATTTTTTGATTTTCACGAATCAAGTACTAGAAAGAGCTTCAATGAAAAAATTAAGGAATGGGTAATTGAGAGTGTTGCTCATATTTATGTTACGGACGTAGATAAGCTACTAGGGATACTACGCGATGAAGGTTACAGGGATTTTCCTAAAAAAGCAAAACCACTATTGGGATTTCATCGCTCTGTTAAATCCAAGCCAATGGTGACTCAAAAAAAAAAATATTGGCGATTACATTTATTTGGGCATTGAGAACGGTTTACAGAAACGTATCAGTCCTAGCATATATACAGAAGATTATGTAGGTATTTTTATTCATATTGATGGCGCCGAAATTTATCATGACTCAAAAGGACTGCTGTGGCCCATTTCAGCCAAAATCTACCACAAAAATTATGAATGTGATCCTTTTATCGTTGCTCTGTATTATGGCGATTCTAAGCCTTATGCAATTGAGGATTATTTGAAAGATTTTGTGAAAGAGGTCAATAAATTAATTGCTGAAGGCATAACTGTCGAGAACAAACGATACTGTTTTAAATTACTGGGTATAATTGCTGATGGGCAGGCAAGGGCCTTTTTGTTGTGCATCAAAGGACCTACTGCATTCTACGGTTGTCAGAGGTGCATTATTGAAGATATTACATTTGAACGTAGAAGGATTTATCCACATACAGACTGCGAACGAAGGAGCAAGGAATCTTCCGTAAATCAAACGCAAACTGTACATCATAAAGAAAAAAAAGGCAGCAATGAGAAAGCTATATCACCACTGGTAAGAATGGAATTTTTTGATCCAGTCAGAGACGTGCCACTTGAGGTTATGCATTTGTTCATAAATTTAATGAAAAGTTTGGGCGAAAAATGGATGCAAAGACAAAAAAGTGAATTTAAATTAAGTTCTGAACAAATGGTGGAATTTAAACGGATTATGGATTCCCTGACAAAATTTGTTCCTGAAGAATTCCAAAAAGATAAATTCGATGTTTCTGAAATTTCTCATTGGAAAGCTACGTAACTATCATTTTTTTTTGCTTTATGCAGGAGGTATCGTTCTAAAATTTATCATGAATCAGGAAATATATGAACATTTTTTACTCTTACACGTAGCTTGTCGCATTCTTTGCAATCACGATTGGGCACTGACTTTTACTGATGATGCTGATGAATTTTTGAAAAAATTTTTCCACTCGATGCCTCGATTCTGTGGAAAGGCCTCTCAGATAATGCACGTTCATACTTTCATTTATATTGCTGATGATGCCAGGCATTTTAGGACATCATTAACTGAGTTATCAGCCTTTCGGGGTGAAAATTTGATTGGCAAATTAAAAAACTATGTTACGAGTAAAGCAAAAACCGTAGCTCAATTGCACAGAAAACGACCAAGATATTTCAAATGACCGGCAACTCGTTTCGATTACTTCAGTCCGTCAAATACAATGATCTATTTCTCGAAGGCGAAGTGCCAAATGATATGGCTCAATTGCACAGTGAAAAACTATTCATTATTCAAAATTTATTTGTTAAACGTATGCCCCATGAATGCTCCAGAAATACCATTATATTGAGAAATAGTATTAGGTAATTTTTGATTGACCTGGATAATATGACGACACGCGAAGTGGCACATATTATCCAAAACATGTAAAATCGAATCAAAGAATGTAAATGTTGTAATATAAACTAACCCGAATATTTGTGGATTAGGTCCACATATATTCGTCATAATGTGGATCACTGGGGTGCAGTGTCAGCACTTCGCCCCATCAACGGCTATGGCCTTTACGTACACCTGG
>NW_011887916.1:151394-154119 GCF_000806365.1 Fopius arisanus | reverse complement strand
GGTTTTCGCGTTAATAATAATGAAAAATATTTTTGGGATAAATCACGCTCTCTGCCGCATCGATGAGGTCCGCTAATTCCCTCCGCGTGGGGAGTTGAGGTTATAGTACTGAACCTCAGCTCCCAATGAGACTCCTCTGTCGGAACACTTGGTTCTCCACTCCAGAGAACTGTTCCACGTTAGACGGGGCATTCAAATGGCCAGGGGTCCAGATAATGGGTTACCTGGACAGCCTGGTTGAGGACATTTGAATTCGGCGCGCTCCAGGAAACGTTACCGGCAGGGATATCCTCGCGGTGGTGATAAGAACCACGGACGATCCCCCACGCACTCCAGCCGCGTGAGTCAGGAGTGGGGAGCAGAGCTACTAGGGAGCACTCTCCACTCCACACGGCAGAGACATCACTTGATGACACGACACTACTCATGGTCATTGAAGACGGAGCAACTGATTTCGGCTTGTTAAATTCGATCCAAAGTGAGACTAATATAAGTGGTGACTGTGCAACACACCTCACATGACGATATTAGAGACGTTTTATACGACTTGTGATATTCGAGACGTACAACGAGTACTCTGCCAACATTAAGTGCGATAATTTATAATAGTTTAATATTAAATTAAGTGACGTGTCCACAAATATGTGAAACAAAATGACAAAAGACAATAATGTTGGCCCTACCACAAAGACAGACGGGTGCTCCGAATGGGCCCCAGCGAAGTCTCGAAAAAGAAGGAGGAAAACTGCTAAGCCGCCACTCATCAAGCCAAAAATCCAAATCAACGATGGCGAAACATTACCGGATTCGAGCGACGACTATTCGGACTCAAGTGACCCTGATGATACATTGGAACAAAAACAAGTAAGAGTCCCACCCATTGTCATCACTCAGCTACCGACAAACATCCAAATATTTACATCGAAAATTATCAAAGACTGCAAGGACAAAGTACAATTCAAATATAATGTAGACACCATAATAGAATATACATCTACCAGGCACGACCACAATGAAATTAAAATCCTCCTGAATACACTGTCAATACCATACCACAGTCATTCATTTCGAGACGAGAAGCCTTGCCATCTCGTAATCAAAGGGCTCCCTAACGTGAGCACCACCGAAATAATAGAGGATTTAGCGAACCAAAATATTCCAGTAACCAGGTGGGTACTCAGGAGACAAAAGACCCCACCACCACATAAATATCCAATGTATCTTGTCACCCTGGCTAATCCGGGAGACTTGGTCGAAGCCAGAAAAATCAGATACATCACACATTTTAAAATCACTTGGGATAAATATAAAAATTCCAGGAAAGTCACGCAATGCTATCGTTGCCAGGGATTTGGTCACGGCATGACAAACTGTGCCAATGCCCCACGCTGCGTAAAATGTGAGAAATCGCACGAGACTAAAGACTGCAAACAAAAATCAACAACAACGCCGAAGTGCACCAATTGCAAAGGCGAACACCCTGCAAACTATCGCCAATGCCCAGTTTACCTAGAGCATCTGGAGAAGATCCTCAGAAGTCGACAGAAGCAGACAAAAATCAATCAACAGCAACAGCAACGGAGACAGAGGGGCCCTGCTTTTCAACTTCAAGAACACCGATTCCCCGCATTGGCCAAGCACCTTGGAGAGCTGGCTGAACCCACAATCCATGCTCCAGCTACCACAGCTGCACCCTCCGGCTTCAACGGGGAGTACAGAAACAGTGGCACCTCTACAAATTCTAGGTAATAATAGAAATCGAACGCAGAATATCCCTGCCGAACCGCAACCATGTGATAATAATAATCTAATGAATTACCATAATGTATCGAATTTTCAAGACATCGTCCATGAAATTAATAAGTTAAACTCAGTCTGTGATCTACATAAACTCTTATCGTTAGTTAGAAAAATTAATAATAAACTACAGGGATGCACTGACATTATAGAACAATTAATGGTCATATCTGAAATAGTCAAAAACCACGGATAATACAAACTTTCTCAAAAAATTGAATATAGTCTTTTGGAATCCAAATGGGCTCTCGAACGAATTCGGAGAAACACAAAATTTCCTTAAAAAATATGGAATAAAAGTTTTATTGATAAACGAAACTAAATTCGTAAAAAACAGTTATGATAAAATTCCAGGTTATAAATGCTATCGAAGGGACCGGGACGGAATAAATAGGGGCGGAGGGGTTGCGATCTACGTGGCTGAAAAGCTCCCTCACACAGAATACCCTGTAAAAACCGAAACGGAAGCCCACGGGATAAAAATAGGTAATATACTACTAATTGCCTGCTATGTACCACCTAAACAAAAAATCAAGATGGATGATTTTGGAAAAATACTTGATATGAACGAACAGGTTATTATCGCAGGGGACATGAATGCGAAACGTCAGACCTGGCATTGTAAACGTTCGAATTTTAACGGGCGTAATATTATTAAATACATCTCAAGAAACCCAATCACCGTAGCATACCCAGATCAACCTACCTTGATTCCCCATAATGGCGGACCACCCTCGATAGTCGACCTAGCATTAATTAAAAATATAAAACGGTATAATAAACCAGAAGTAATTAACGAATTTGATACAGATCACTTACCTGTCTTAATAACCTGTAACGAGATTTTCTCGTTACTAGTGATTATCACTAGAATAGTCACTAGGTAAGGGAAGCGACATCTAACGCCGGCTGAAATAGCCGAGCGAAA
>NW_011887916.1:149462-150471 GCF_000806365.1 Fopius arisanus | reverse complement strand
AGAGATATCGTTGACGATGCCGTGAGCACGGCCGAAATTAGTGATTGAAGTTACTCGTACGTTGGCGAACCTCGCCCACTCTACCGATGCTGATGCTGGCTCGGCATTGTGAGACCCGCCACCGAAAGTCCGCGGAGTTGACGAAATTCCTTCGCGGCTGGTTTTCCGTCAGGTTTTCCAGAAAAACCTGGCTGGCGCCCAATCGTGAACGATAGAGGCGGCAGCCAGAATAGTTTGAGGATTATCCCGGGGTGTTGACCCGGGAAAAATACTCTTACAAACCCTAAATGATACTAAAATACCAAAAATTATTAAATACTACCAAGACTATAAAAACGCCAATTGGAAAATCTTTCGAAAAACACTAGCTGAAAAAATTATAGTAAATAATAAAATCAACACTAAAACAGAATTAGATAATAGCGTCGAACAATTCACCAGTGCTATCAAAACAGCCATGTCAAGTGCTATCCCTGTAAAAACCATTAAAAATGTGATAGACGAATTACCCATAGAAATAATAAAATTAATTAAAATTAGAAACTCGCTTCGTCGAAAATTCCAAAAAACCAGAAATGTGCAATATAAAAATATAAAAAATCACTACACACGTTTAATTCAATGTGAAATCAAAAATTACAAGAATACCAAAATTGAAAAGAAATTAAAATCACTAAATATCAAAGATCACACCCTCTGGAAGGCAGTGAAACTTAGAAAAAATAAAAATAATCATATCCCAACATTGCACGGGAGAAATGGACTGGCATATGACGACGAATCTAAGGCGAACACCCTTGCTGACGTCTTCGAGGAAGTCCATTATCTCACGGCTAACCTTAGCGACGATAATACTGAAAAAATGGTTAATAAAATATATAATCAAATTAAAAAATCAAAATTTAGCATAAATGAAGTGCCTCATGTCTCTACAAAAGAAATCAAACAGGCTCTAATAACTACTAAATCAAAAAAAGCCCCAGGCAAGGATGGCATCCAAAACATTGTG
>NW_011887916.1:145299-147677 GCF_000806365.1 Fopius arisanus | reverse complement strand
TGATCCCGCCTCCTTCTGGCTCGAAGGGGAATCACTCACACTCGAGCGCGACAGCCACACCGACGTACTGCCGCTTAACGCGGCAGCGTCATTGGCTGTCCTGTTTACCCCAGTATCTCCGGAGGGGTGCTTCCGATCCAAAAGTGGTAAAGGACTTTTTGGGTCAGACTCACCCCCTGTACATGCCGGTCAATTATCGGCACGTACTTCTGGGACACCCTGTATACAATGCCAGCATACGGCTATCTTATTTTCCGAGAACCTGGAAAACAGCTCTGATCCTACCATTCCAGGAACCTGGAAAGGATCACCTATTTCCACAAAACTATCGTCCTATAAGTTTATTATCCACACTGAGAAAACTCCTTGAGATAATTATCAACAACAGATTAAAATTATTTCTGAAAAAGAATAAATTATTAATACCCGAGCAATTCGGCTTCCGAGAGGCGCACAGCACAGTTCAACAGCTGGCGAGACTCACAGACCACATTTCGACGCACTTCAACATCAACAAGAGCACGGCCCTCTTATTGTTGGATGTTGAGAAGGCGTTCGATTGTGTTTGGCAAAGAGCATTAGTGTTCAAACTCAAAAAATTAGACATACCTCTTTATATCATAAAATTTGTTGATAGTTACCTCAGGAAACGAACATTTATTGTAAACGTTCATAATTCATTTAGCTCGGAGCGCGGAATTGTCGCCGGAGTCCCGCAAGGGTCTATCCTGGGGCCAATTCTGTTCCTGATTTATATAAATGATCTCCCCAAACAGGTGGATACTAATATAGCATTGTTTGCAGACGACACTGCCATATACACATCGTCTTGGAGCAAAGACAAAGCCCTTAAATCAATTCAAAACCATATATTTTTGCTGGAAAAATACTACCTCAAATGGAAAATAAAAATTAACGTTGATAAAACTGAAATAATGATACTATCCCACAAAAGAGCAGCTCCCACAACATCCGTTTATATGTATAAACACCAGCTACAGTTTACAAAAAAAGTTAAATACTTGGGTCTAATTTTAGATAATAAATTATCATGGTCTGAACATGTTAAAACTATAATCAAAAAAGCTAACGCAGCTATTTCAATATTATATCCGCTCATATGTCGAAATAGTTTCGTCACAACTTACAATAAATTGACAATTTACCAAATGTGTATCAAACCGATAGTCATGTATGCAAATCCAATATGGAGCAATACATCCTTATCTAACTATGTAAAACTTCAATCTTTACAAAACAAATGCTTACGCATGGCCGTAGATTCTTCCCCACGTGCCACAAATAAAGAAATACATTCCTTATTAAAAATAAATAATCTAAAAGATGATATTATGACGCAAACTAAAGAATTTTTTACAGAAAAACTCCAAAATTTTAATATCTTAAAAAATATTTGTGGGCCAAATATAAATTACCGCAACAAATTATTATAGATGCAAATTCCCACTGGGACACCCTATGAAGAGGGAAACTATGTATGTAGTTCTTCTATATAAAATAACAGACATCAAATTAGGTTTTTATTATATACTTTTACCTACCACGTAAATTAAAATCCGAATGTAAACCATACTACCAATAAAACTTTAAAAACTGACTATCAAATTTGAGTGAAGTCTAACCGACAGGGATCAATAACTAACTTATAATAAATATATTTCTGTAAAACAGCAAATGTAAAATAATTACATCAATAAAGATTTCAAAAGTCAAAAGTCAAGTCACACGGCACTCCTACGGGCCACTCGGCCCCGGGGCTCTAACAGCCCGTAGCTCTCGATGATTAGTGTGGCTATATCGCCCGCCATATCGCTTTACCTATCGCTATCTCTCTTACAGCCATGAGGCTGAGCTAACGGATTATAGTAGAAGGTATACCTATACCTAGAGCTCTCGCGATGCTAGCGCATATCGGCAGCTATCGGCGTTCTACCGCTATATAATTACCGATCGCTCTCGCCTCTATCGACCTGACCTGCTATCGATCACCCTACCCTACCAGCCTTCCGACGTTATCGGGGACCAACCGCACCAAAAGAACTCCCACCCTCTCTCCATAACCTAGCATACTGAGCGACCCGGTGCTCCCGCACGTGTTCTTACTATACATCCGCCATTTTGGTATTTCGCGGGAAGTTTCCAGAGGTCCTCACTGCGCCCTGGGAAAGGGACAGTGACGATCTCTGGTCACGCACCTAATTTTAACTTAAATGGTATTTCCTAATTGTATCCTTAACGACTAGGCGGCTATCTGGTTTGCTATTTTACCCACTTAAAATAGCTGGCGCCCTCCTGGTAAATTCGCGGATGCTATGGAACCGGCGAAGGTAACCAATTCCCCGGACTTACGGAACACT
>NW_011887916.1:112779-144679 GCF_000806365.1 Fopius arisanus | reverse complement strand
AACGCCAAAGAGGAGTCGGAACTCCTGGGAGAAGAAATGGACTTCGTCGTAGTCCCACTCCTCGAAGACACCCCCACATCCCAGGGACACCAACACCCCTGACAGTGGGCGAGCATCTGCTCCACCACAGCTAACGCAGCTAGAGCTGACAGAGCTATCGACCCCGCTACCGGCACCAGTACCACCACCGCTAACGTACCCCGAAGATGGCCTACAAAGAATACAGCTACTGCTCGCACCAGCAGAAAAAATCTTCTGGGGAGTCACTGATCATGTACTCAGGGTCGTGAGAGAAATGGTCAAAGAGCAATCACTCACTCGTTCCCCAGATGGCACTAAAGTGCACATACGGCCACAGAAAATGACCTCGAAAGGGAGAGAAGGTCCGCAACGAAGAAAAGTGGTGGAAATCCCACCACAGCTAACGCCCCCTCGCCCAGATGCCCTCAAGCTGAAGGCACAGGAGCGACGGCTATCGCAGGACGGACGGGTGGCGACACAGACACCACAGGTCCGACCTCTACCGAGAGCTACCGAACTCACGGCTAACCGTGAAGATCAAACGGAAAACCAGAGCGCTAAAGTACCGACACAAAGTACACAGGCCCCTGACAAGCAAGAAAAATTATGTTTCTTTTGCAAAAGGAGTGGCCTCACATACAGTAAGTGTGAAAGCTATCGAGCAACCCTCGCCACAAACAAGGGCAAACTGCCACGACACCTGCAGTTCTGTTTCGACTGCGGCAGAAGGGGGCAAACGATGAAAACCTGCCCCAACTGCAGGGAGAGATGGCGGGCAAGAGGCCCCTACATCGCCACCTTGGGCACAAATGTGCCAAGGGAGGCCCTGCAGCCTCGCCAAGCTGCTAGCTCCAACATCGTGGCCGCTGTGACAGCAGCAGTACTGCAGCAGCTACAGACGGCCGGAGTGTTACCGACACACAGGGACACAATCGGCCCCGTGAGGAACACCTCACAGAGGAGAAGGGCAAGGAGACACAGGAAGTGAACCCTTTGCTTCCCTCGATCTGAATCTCGCAGAGAGACACGCTACCGACACAGCAGAGGCCACCGCCTAATCTGCCTTACCGACCACCCGCTACCGGACGCTAGCGACTAAAGACAGCTATCGGCACGCTATCGAAAAACAAATAAATAATAAAAAAGTTAAATATGAATAATTTCCATGGCTACCGACATCATTAACCCCACCCTTACCAAATACCAATCAAATCGGACGTTATCAGGGAGGGGACACCTCGAACGACAATAAAAGTCGCTACGCTAACGAAATCTCGGGACTTCTGTTCAGACATCGCTCTGCAGAAGTCAGCTATCGAGCTACCGACAACTACCGTTTTGCTCTCGCACTACGCTTAGCTAACGAACGCTATCGGAAAACACCGGATACTTACCAACCGGAAAGTCAGGTATCGAGCTACCGACAACTATCGTTTTGCTCTCGTATTCAAACTACGCTACCTTTTGCTTGACTAACGAACGCTATCGAACAATTACCGGATACTCGAACTACCGGAAAGTACAGCTATCGAGAAAGAAAAGAATAATCTAGCTGACGTCATTCGCTATCGGCATACTATGGAGAATATTATAAGACACTAGCGATCGGGAGAAAAACGCTACCACCACCTATCAGAAAAGCTAACGAGTTTACCTACCGTCGATAAGAAGACAGCTACCGAAAAATGGCAGACGAGTCCGGCACGGAAACGCAGAAAAACACGAAAACCAACCAGCGGGATACACGAAAACCCCAGACCATGGAACTCAGGTCCACAGGAGACAGTGGAGACTCCGAAGGAGACCCTCTGCACAAACCGAAGCGGAAATACACTCGGAAAACAGCGATACCCGCCATTACCATCCAGGATTTCCTAATTGTGTCCTCAACAACTAGGGGGCTTAAATGGTATTTCCTAATTGTATCCTTAACAACCAGGCGGCTCTCTGGTTTGCTATTTTACGCACTTAAAATAGCTGGCGCCCTCCAGGTGAATTCGCGGATGCTATGGAACTGGCGAAAATAACCAATTCCCCGGACTTACGGAACATTCCGGGGAAAACATCGTTACAGATTATTTTATTTGGCCAAGAGTTAATAATCAACTATGTCGACTAATAGAAATGGTAGTCGACCAGAGCAATCTGAATTTGATTCATATTCATTCACTACACGCGGAGTGATAAGAAATTTATTCAATTCAGATGGAAACATTGATAGAAATGTTAATCTGCAACGAAGTTATAGACAATCACTCCATCACAGTATGCTCCCCGCGGATAATCAACAGCAGGTTGAGGCCGACGTTCATCAGGAAAATGACGACGTTTTGCCAGATGAACTACCTGGAGCTGGGTTAGCAAATAGTACGCAAAGGAGAGAACTAAGAGCTCTTTCCGGTAATAACGAAGGAACTGGACAACCTCGACTAGCGGATCCTTCACAAGAGGTGCCTGGAAATCCCTTCGACGTGATCGAGGAACTTCAGAAGGGGGAAGAAGAAGAAGTAGAAAAGAACGATACACCTCTTCAGTCGTTTTCTACACCTAATGTGTTTTTTCGTGCAGGCTCAATAAGGGCAGGGAGTTTCATTCCTAATCCTGGTAGTAAAACTCGTGAAATACAACCTGATGTGAAACAATCGGCCACCAACGACCACCTCGACGTTTCGATAATCTTCGCAAGAATGTGGCCGAATTACACAAGAAAATTGAAGAAATGGGACACCACCTCGAATCTGAGCGATTACACCGACAAGAGGTTGAGCAGGAACGAAATGATTACAAAGAACTCCTAGAAGATGCCTGGACACAGGAAAATAACCGGAGAAATCGCGAATCTGTGAAAGCACATCTTGATTTAAAGGGTGCACTTCAAATGGTACGCAATTTCGGTGGAGAAAATGCAGATAAATTAGATTGTTTTTGAAGTCAGTCGAGAGCGCTAGGAAATTAGTATATCCAGAGTTTCGAATCTCTCTCGTCGAAGGAATTCTAGGCAGTAAATTAGAAGGTTATGCCATGAAACAGATGAAATATAGAACAATTACATCATTTGAGCAATTGAAGGCTGAATTAGAATCACTCTTCGGGAAAACCAAGAGTCTCGTGGGACTTCAGGCCGAATTCAGCAAATTACAGCAAAGAGAAAATGAAGATGTCGCTAAATACGTAGCACGCACAGAGGAGGTCACTGTTGACTTCTTGAATGGTCTACTCAGTCTGCACAGCGAATTCACTGAACAAGAAAAATTAGCCTCTAAAATTCTCATGATGACTCTTGCTAAACTAATGTTTGAACAAGGGTTACGAGGACAATTGCAGATTTTAGTGCGTGCTAATAACTTGAAAACTCTTCATGATGTATGTGCAGGGGCTATAGAATTAGATAAAACCATTTCTGGCCCTCATACGGGAAAATTGGGAGGAATTTTAAATACGCAAAGACACTCAACTGGAGGAAATAGGAATTCTATGGGTAAACAGTCTATCGGAACCTGTTTCAACTGTGGACAAGGAGGTCACCTTGCAAAAAAGATTGTCGCAGTTCACAGGCACCACGTAGGTCTTTACCAGTTGCGTCAGAACGACGCAGCATCAACGCTTTCGGAGTATTGTGTAAATATTGCAGATATTCAGGCCATGAGGCCACTCATTGTCGAAAACTGAAAAAACGATTGGGAATTGCTGAGTCACAAAAAATTCCAGTAGCATTGATTTAAACCGATGGTTCAAATATTAAGCAAAATAATTTAAATCATAATTTAAAGAAGAAAACTGAAAAAATGGATGAAGAGAAAGGCTTACCAGTAGGAGCGTATCAAGTCATGATGATAAAACCTTCGAACGGAAAGGGAAAACCCTCAAAATTTAATAAAGGGCATATGATAAAGCCAGCACCATCTGCAGAAATTAAATCACAAATATTGCTGACAGAAGACGAGTTGAAACAGCCTACATTAGTTGTAGCCGATTCGGGGGAAAAAACATCACTCATAAGAAAAGATAAAATTAATTCAGGAATTAAAATAACACCTGGCTATCGAGTTCTAAGAGGAATATCCAATCAGGATGTACCAACCTTGGGAGACGTAATTATCTACTTGAGAATTGGGCGAAAACACCTGCGAGACACGTTTCAGGTTGTGCCTGAAACTTTCCCGTGCATTGGGGGAATTCTAGGCGAAGATTTCTTATCTTCACCCATTTTAAAAGGAGAAGCAATCCGTGGAAAGGCTTTGGTCATCAACGGAAATCTTTTTGACTTGTACCACGATAAGGAGCGTATAAAAATCAAGGCTAGAAGTGAGGTATTGCTTCAAGTCAATACACAGAGTGAAAAAGCGGTATAGTTCAGAAAAAACAGCTGACCGAAGGGGTTTTTATGGGAGAATGTTTGACGAAGGCGGTAGATGGTAAAGCACTTGTTTGCATTATTAACAGTAATGGAAGAGATGTTTTTATAGATCCGCCAACAGTGAAATTGGAACAATTATTAACAGAAGAAATAATTATGAAGCTGGAGAAGTCGGGAAAACAGGATCGTATTAAATTACTGCATGAGAATTTGAGAATTGATCATCTAAATAAAGAAGAGAAAAATTCTCTTTTGGAGATTTTAGAAGAATACAACTTAATTGTGCAGTTACCGGCAGATTCTCCAGGAGTTACAGATCACCTAGAACATGAGGTCCCGTTAAAACCAGGCACGGCACTAATAAGCGTCGAAAAAAGAAGAAGTTGATCGTCAGGTCAAAGAAATGCTGCAAAATGGAGTTGTACGTCTATGTAAAAGTCAATGGAATGCACCTCCACTTGTAGTCCCTAAAAAATGGATCCATCAGGGAAAGTAAAATTTCGTGTGGTAGTAGATTTCCGACGACTTAACGAGGTCACTATTGGCGATTCATTTCCCTTGGCAATGCTAAATACTTCTCAACACTGGATCTGGCTTCAGGATTTCATCAAATACCTGTAAAGGAGGAAGATAAATGTAAAACGGCATTTTCCACACCCTATGGACATTATGAATTTAATCGATTGCCGTTTGGGGTTAAAGGAGGACCTGCCACATTCCAAAGGCTGATGAATTCTGTTCTGGCTGGAGTTCAAGGAATACGATGTTTTGTTTATCTAGACGACATTGTAATTTTCGGTTCAAGCCTAAGAGAACATAATCTAACGCTAATAGAGGTTTCAAAGCGTCTGAAAGAAGCGAATTTGAGACTGCAACCAGATAAATGCAATTTCTTAAGGAAAGAAGTCGTTTACCTCGGACATATAATTTCTGAGAACGGAATCAAACCAGATCCGAGTAAAATAGAAGCCGTATGTAATTTTGCAGTTCCCCAATGTGAGAAGGATATTATGTCTTGTCACTATGTTTTCCCCGGAGTGTTCCGTAAGTCCGGGGAATTGGTTACCTTCGCCGGTTCCATAGCATCCGCGAATTTAGCTGGAGGGCGCCAGCTATTTTAAGTGGGCAAAATAGCAAACCAGAGAGCCGCCTAGTTTTTAAGGATACAATTACGAAATACCATTTAAGCCCCCTAGTTGTTGAGGACACAATTAGGAAAGACCGAATTTACCGGTGGAGGTGGGGGTTAGCACCTCCCCAGAGATAACCGATAACAGATACGGACGAGAGCACAGAACGGTGGGGTTTGCCCGTTCTCGCGACAGGACAGACAAGAAGTTTCGCCCAGTAGTTAAGGACACAATTAGGAAAGACCGAGAAGTTTCCGCCTAGTTGTTAAGGACACAATTAGGAAAGACCGATAAGTTAAAATTAGGTCCGTGACCAGAGATCGTCACTGTCCCTTTCCCAGGGCGCAGCGAGGACCTCTGCAGACTTCCCGCGAAATACCAAAATGGCGGATGTAAAGTTAGAACACGTGCGGGAGTACCGGGTGTCTCAGTATGCTAGGTTATGGAGAGAGGGTCGGAATTCTTTTTAGTATGGTCGGTCCCCGATAGCGTCGGAAGGTTGGTAAGGTAGGGTGATCGATAGCAGGTCAGGTCGATAGAGGCGAGAGCGATCGGTAATTAGATAGCGGTAGAACGCCGATAGCTGCCGATATGCGCTAGCATCGCGAGAGCTCTAGTTATAGGTATACCTTCCACTATATTCCGTTAGCTCAGCCTCATGGCTGTAAGAGAGATAGCGATAGGTAAAGGGATATGGCGGGCTATATAGCCACACTAATCATCGAGAGCTACGGGCTGTCAGAGCCCGGGGCCGAGTGGCCCGTGTGAGTGCCGGAGCAACTCTGCCGTGTGGGAGGGAGAGTGCTCCCTAGTAGCTCTGCTCCCCACTCCCGACTCACGCGGCTGGAGTGCGTGGGGGATCGTCTGTGGTTCTTGTCACCACCGCGAGGATATCCCTGCCGGTAATGTTTCCTGGAGCGCGCCGAATTCAAATGTCCCCAACCAGGGTGTCCAGTTAACCCCTTATCTGGACCCCTGGCCATTTGAATGCCCGCCCCGTCTAAGTGGAACAGTTCTCTGGAGTGGAGAACCAAGTGTTCCGACAGAGGAGTCTCATTGGGAGCTGAGGTTCAGTACTATAACCTCAACTCCCCACGCGTGGGGAATTAGCGGACCCAATCGATGCGGCAGAGAGCGTGATTTATCCCAAAAATATTTTCCATTATTATTAACGCGAAAATCGCGTTACAGTCTTTCCTGGGATTGGCAGGGTACTACAGGAAATTTATTAAGGACTTTTCAAAAATTGCTAAACCTCTTTCTGAGTTATTGAAGAAGGACATCAAATGGATTTGGGGAAAAAGAGAACAAAATGCCTTTGAAATTCTCAAGAAATGTCTGATCACTGCACCAATATTGCAGTATCCAAACTTTGACAAAGAATTTCTGCTTACTACAGACGCGTCGAACAAGGCTATAGGAGCTGTACTATCACAAGGAGAAATATGTAAGGATCTACCAATAGCCTACGCTCGTCGAACTCTCAACAAGGCTGAGCAAAACTACAGTACAATAGAAAAGGAATTATTGGCCGTAGTATGGGGAGTTCAGCACTTTAGACCCTACTTATATGGTCGGAAAATCACTGTAGTAACAGATCATAGGGCCTTGAGGTGGATCTTCAACGTCAAGGACCCAGGATCCAGGCTCATCCATTGGAGATTACTACTAGAGGAATATGAATACGAGGTGGTACATAAACCAGGTAAATTAAATACCAACGCTGACGATTTCAGCCGCATTAACATCGTAACTCGAACAGAAGCAAAGAAAAAACAAGTAAAAATTTCTGACTCCGTCGATGAGGTCATTACACCTGCTGACGAAGACATTCCGACAATATTGACGGAATATCATGATACACCGATTTCTGGTCACCCTGGTATAAAACGAATGTACACCAGAATTAAACAAAAATACTTCTGGAAAGGGATGAAATGTGATGTAGAGGACTATGTCGGGAGCTGTAAGGAATGTCAACTAAATAAGCTGGGAAAAGTCACGAAAGTTCCAATGATAATTGGGAAAAGTCCTGAAGTTGCATTTGAGCAATGTGCCATGGATATAGTAGGTCCATTGCCCATCACAATCTCAGGAAATAAATACATTCTAAGGTTTCAGGCTGCTCTTACAAAATTCAGCAAGGCTATTCCCATTCCGGACCAAGAAGCTAATACTATTGGTCCAGCCTTTGCAGAAAAAATAATTTGTGAGTACGGAACACCACAAAAACTCCTCACAGATCAAGGACCAAAAGTCGTGGGCGAAGTTTTTAAAAATGTTTGTAAACTTCTCAGAATAAAGAAACTACAGACCACAGCTTACCATCCACAAACAAATGGCATTGTGGAGAGCTCACATCGCACTTTAGCTGAATATCTAAGAAGTTTTATTGAGGACGATCAAACGGACTGGGACATGTGGTTACCTTATGCTATGTTTGCCTATAACACTACTCCCCATACAGCTACGAAAGTCACACTTTTCGAGTTAATTTTTGGAAGACGAGCCGACAGCTGTCAAGCAGCCGCCTCGTCTGACGTATTCTTACGATGATTTCGCTCAAGAACTTCGAGAAAGATTGCGAGCAGCTCACCGAGAGGCAAAGGAAACCTTAGACAAATTTAAAGGGCAATCAAAGTTACAGTATGACAAGGATGCAGAGCCTGTGGATTTTGAACTTGGAGATAAAGTTCTTCTCAAAAACTTTGTTCTACGACGAGGACGATCGAAAAAGCTTACACAACATTGGATTGGTCCATACGAAATCATCACGAAAAATTCTGAGGTGAACTATACGATTAAAACTGGAAATAAGAAAAAAACACAGAGAGTTCATGTCAATCGACTTCGTCCAATCATAGAAGCATGACTATATGGACCCCAGCCTCGGAAAATATCGTTCTGGGATGACCTGAAAATTTCTTATCTACAGCATAAGGGATGTTTCATGGTACAGGCAGAGAATTTCACGTTTAATATTTATTTATTTAAAATATTAGTTGGAGAGATTCTCAAAAGGAGTACCGTAAGATTTATTAACGAAACGAACGTGCCAATTCCACACCAAGAAAAAATATGTCGGTGGACACCAGATGTAGCAAGAGCAGCCAGGACAGAGAGTGTAGTCATCTTTCAATTGCTGAGATACATGGCATGGTTGTGGAACAGGTACCTCACCGAACAGCAGCCGAAGATTAAAAATGTCCTCCAGATCATCTTCAATGACCGGGAGATCCAAAAGGGCGTTGAGATCCTTTTTCTGCTTAGTTTTGCGAAAACGGACATATGCTTTATACCCGAGACGAACATACCCTCTTTGAAAGGGGAAACTGTCGCACTAAAAAAGCCGGAAAATAGACGAAGATTAGGACAAACGAACCTCGCAACGGAACAGGCAAATATAAAAATTAAGGAGATGTACGAGCTCACCACGAAAGAAAAGGTAAAAGCGTCATCAGCATGTCTACGATACGGATGCGGTCGTTGGCTTAAACGTGAAACACGAGAACCAAGCCGACTACCAACGTTCTCTACTGCTTCGGAGCGAGTTGGACATGGATTCCGAGGGCACAGTGCTGATCTGTGGTCTCCAATAAGTCCACAAACCAAGCAGGCTGGAAAACAATCCGAGGGAAGATGTCCAAGCTTACCACGGGTTGTGCATCTTCGAGTAAAACGATCCGGATGTCCTACTGGCTCGTATTTTGAATCACTCTTTGAACTCATGTTAACGTTATGGGTTCTCACGAACTTTTGGCTTCGGAATTTGAAAAACACTGTGACAAGTTGAGGAAAACGAGCTTTATATAGCCAATATCTACCTCAACAAAAATTACAAGGCAATGAGGAACTGACACACAGAAACTCAAGTTCAAGAACCTTTCGTGTTGCTACACCATTCAATTTTGCAATTATTTTTTTTCAACTGCTCATGCTCGGAAGCATGATGGTTATGATACGGGGGAAGGGACATATAGTTGAGAAGTTTGTCCACACTCTAGGAATTTATTTTGAACCGATTGGGAAAGTACATTTGAGCAACCAGGTTTGGTCTATGGCTGCAACTACGGATATCGCACCATGGCAGAGAAGAGCTAATCAACTTCGAAACCATCTTCAGATGGTTACAAAAAAAAAAAAAAAACTACACAAAACTTCTTTGCTTTAGAGCAGGTCCATGGGGACATAACTTTTATCTCATCGTCGATCAATGGATTGCTAGTTTTACGGAAACAGCAGATACCATTGATGAATGACTTGGCTTAAAAATTAATAAGAAACGCCGAGGACTCATTGACGGTCAGGGTTCCGTAGCAAAATCATTAATTGGGACTATGGATGCTCAAGATACCAAGGAAATCAATGAGAGACTTTTGCATCTAGAAAGCGGAGTAAAAGGGTCATTGGCCAGTTCCCGGAAACAACTGGAAATCGTCAATTCCACACTCCTTCAATTAGCCCGGACGGAAGCCATGTTTCATAGAAATGAAAATATATTGATCAAATCACTTACAGAGATAAACAGTGAAAATGAACAATTAGCGCATCGACAACAGATAGATGAGCATCTCATGATCATACAGGCCATATATACCGAAGTAATCAGTGATGCTGCGAAGGTAAAGAAACTTCTAACTGGTTCTAAGGGAATGTTGTTGAGCACAGAAATATTCACGGAACACGAATTAGTAAACCTACTCAAGACAGCTGTATTACCAAAGGGGTTCAGTTTTCCCCTTGAGTTAAATATAGGAGGAATGCATATGGTTGAGAAGATTTCCACCATTGGTGTACATGCATTTGGATTAAAAATTGTGACCATGTTCGGACAACGAACGAATAGCACTCATACTTGGAGGTGACGAATGAATTTCTGGTTATACACGGGCCAACGCAACAGTTCGTGCCAATGACCGGTGAACAATTCAAAAACTGCAAACAAATAAGTGGACAATATCTATGCACTGAGACTCTTGCTATCCAAAAAAATAGGAAAAAACAGTCTATGTGAAGTACAAATGTACATGAGTCCAGAAAAAATGCCTTGTACCTGTAAAGCGAAGCACGTGAAGCTTCAAGGCCTCACTCTAATTAAAATGAGGAAAGACAACATATGGTTTTACATAGCTCCAGAGCCTGAAGGAATAGTAGCAAACTGTGGTGACAAAGAAGTTAGAGATGTCTTAGAAGATTCGGGGATTTTAAGAGTTGATAATTTTTGTGAGATAGTCGTTTCGGATTTCACTATCAGAGGTCGGAAAACACATGAAATAACCATCAATAGCCATTTTCATCCGAAATTGACTTTGACATTGGATGACACCATGATCGCTAGACTAAATAAACAAAACTGGAGCATAAGTGACATCCAGTTACCGAACGTTGTTGAGAACATCAAGGAACTGAAAGGGCTTCAAGTTCAGCTGCAAGCGGAAAAGGAAAACCTGGAAACGGTGCAGAAATACTTTGACTATCGAGAATTCTTCACACACCCTTCATCAATATTTACCGGAGTAATGGTGATACACGCAGTTGTCCTAGGGTTAGTCCTTTTCTGCTGCTGTCGGAAACCTTGGCCGAAAATAACAACGACAGACTGTTGAGATGTTAAAAAATATCTATTGATTGTATCAAATCAAAGTCTGGGGATGAAGTAGAAAATTCCTAAGAGTAGAAATTTTCTTCCCTGGCGGGGAGGGATGTTATGCCCCAGAAATACCATTAAATTAAGAAATAGTATTAGGTAATTTCTCATTGACCTAAATAATATGACGACACGCGGGGTGGCACATATTATCCATAACATGTAAAATCGAATCAAAGAATGTAAATGTTGTAATATAAACTAACCCGAATATTTGTGGATTAAGTCCACGTATATTCGTCATAATGTGGATGACTGGGGTGCAGTGTCAGCACCTCGTCCCATCAACGGCTATGGCCTTTACGTACACCTGGCACGTCACCCGATGTCTCTCCAGATGTAAAACAAAGATAGAACACTTGTTGCAATCGAATCCACGATGAAATATAAGCTCGTGAGTTCGTTGCCACTAGGTCAGTTAGTCAGGTTGTCCGACACAGACAATTAGTAATCCGATTATTCGTTAAGTCATTTTTTTTGTAATTCATATTGCCTGATATTTACGGCATTAATCAAAGACTATATTTCTTGAATGAATCGTTTAATCGTTAAAATGTTGAATCTCCCTGAGAGATATTCATTTCTAATTATGTAGAAGTGATCTATTCCTATCATCGAACCCAACCGCTCGGGTCTATAACAAACGAAACTCACTTACAGACATCACTCGTTCTGAAGATATTTATATTGAGGGTTATGATGTAGAAAAAACAACAAATGTGTTTAAAAATCCTCAACGATCTAAAAAAGTTGGAATTCTCATGATTAAAACGATTTCAAAAGCTTTGAAATTAATTCCAATACAGGAAGTGAAAAAAAAATGTATGGACATAGAAATAAACGACGGTAAATTTGCGATTTCACTATTACATACATAATTTCTGTTAGTGACTTGTTAGTATTTGTAGTTAGTGAAAAAGAGTGAGAGTGGCAGGCAGCATCGAAAGTCCCATGAAGAGGAAGTGAGCGTCAAGGGAACAGAAAACAGTGTAGCCGGCAGGGGACGTTTTGGCGTCCATTAGTGTAGTGCGTGCTGCTTCGTATAGTTGACGGTCATACCTCCATTATTTTGACTCAGAAATTTTGAGACACTGCAATTTTCAATTTAATAATCATTTTTGCACATAAAAAGTCAAGAAATCCAATGATTTTAATATAAATTTGGTTTATTTCTTTTTCCTGCCGAAAATCGCGTTTAACTCTTTTGAAAAATTATAATTTTTGCACTAAAAAGAAAAAATTAGAATCATGAATTAATTTGCAGGTATTTATCAATTCCATTTTTTTACAGCTTACTTGAAGGTAAGATACAATTTGAATGGTGTTCCCGACAAACAGCTTAAGATAACTTCCAAAGTTGGTGCTTATTTAGCTGGCGCTGGTGACCGCGAGGGGGGTGCCGTGATGAGGAAAAGAGCAAACACAGAGTGATTTTGTCAATTTAATAGGCAATTCGATGAATATGATAGTTTGTGACAAAAATATTTACCTAAGGATAATAAGGGAAATATCTAAAAAAAACTTTTTTTTTTATGTTTAGAAGACAGTTTATAGCTAATTTTATATATAAATTGTTGTTTTGCTGACATGATTTTATGTTGCTGGTTTCCTATCTAAAGAGTGTTTTACGTGGAATTAACAATGAAGCAAAGAATACCTTTTTTCTAATAGTGTGGACTAATTCCTTTATAAGATAATTCTGTTTCGATTGTTTCTATCTTGATGTTAATTACTATGTAAACAACATGTTGGTTATAAATAAGATAACATTGATGAAAAATAAATAAGTACGAAGTTGACAACTAATTTCTTTGTACAGAAAAAAAAAGTTCCAATGATTATTGGACCAGCAATGGGCAATGTCTGCTCGGAATCAGCGGTCCAATGTAGGCATTCATCATTGGACCTACCTTGGGATTTAACAGAATTTATTGATGGTCCAAGATTGGCATTCATACTTGGATCAATCCTGGTAGCCAAGCGTGTTCCCATGTTAACATTCTAAGAGCCATCCACTCTTGGACCAAGCTTGGTTGCCAATCGCGGGCCATGCATGGAAATGTGTGGGCCAAGCATGAACCAAGTTGGCCCAATTGTATTGTGCTACCTGGATAGGGGTAAAAAAAGTCTCCACAGGGGTCGGTAAATCAACTCAGAGGGTGACTCTGAATCGATCTGTACCTATAAAGTTTAACCTCTCTTTTCACCCTCACTAAAACATTTTCAAGATGCCCGACGGGGTAAAAAAAGGGTCTACAGGTGCATGTAGATTGATTCACGGAATGAGGAGATGGAGTTGCGGAGTCCAATCATTGAATTGGAAAAAAATGAAAATAGAAAGGTGAACTGAGTCCATTGGACAAAAAGTTAGGGGTTGAGGCTGGGAAGAGTGTGTCAGGGTGCAAAGGAGGTTGATGGTGGGATGAATTCATTCGGAAACAATGATGGTTGATGGTGGAATGAGCCATGGAGAAAATGAGGGTTCGTGGTGGGATGAGTGCATGGGGAAAAATGACGGTTGAGGCTGCCATGAGCATGTCAGGGTCAAATGGGGGTGGCGGCTGGAATGAGTGTCATGCTGAAATATACGAGAGCGTATAAGAAGAAATGGGGGTTAAGGCTGGGATGAATGTCAAGGTCCAATGAGGGTTAAGCTTGTAACGGGATTTTCGCGAATCTCGCATATTAAACCAATTTTAGGATATTTTGGCTCTCTTTATCTGCCATCTCGACCATCCCCGGGAATTTTTCGAATCGTCGAAGGGAGTGAGGACAGGTGCCCGACTGCTTAGGGTGTTAGGAGGCCTGGAGACAGGCAACAACACAGGGCGGGCACGTGGAAACATTCCCAACATCCTGGTACATAGCATAGGACTCATACTGGCGCATGAGTTTTCCATGTTAGATGAGGTAGGCATTCGAACGACTGATCCTTCGAAGGGGTTGTTCTAATACTGTCTGGGATATCCTGCCTGAGGCGACGGCAGTACGTCCCGACACACGGCAGCCACTGATCTCTATATAACTGGATAGACTATCGTGTATTCCCCTGGTGAGGCCGATTTGAGAGTCAATCAGCCCCTCCGAATAGTAGTCCGGCAACTAAAGTTCTATCAAGTGCGCATGCTCAGCGCAGTTGTCAGTGGAAGGGGAGAAGCATGTTGATCCGTGATCACCCTCCGTTGGGTGACGCGCATGCGCAGTCAAGGGCACTGTTGTACTTGAGCTACTATTCTGAGGCGCTACTTGCCCTACAGTACTGCCTCAGTGTCGGCGTAGTGGGGGCATAGGGATAGTCTATCCCAGGGCCCGGCAACCTTCAGGTAGTCGGGAGCCAGCCTATTACAAGGGTCGGGATAATCCTCTCATCCTAATGTGTACCCAATTAGCCAACCATTGTGTGCGAGTAAGTCCCAGTGGTGACGATATTTTAGTCAGCCACGTAGAGTGGCCTGAGAGTCGAATAAAAATGGCGGACTCACCAGAATTTGCCCCACATTTCAGTTTATAATTTTAAATATAAAATTGAAAAAGTAAAATTTGCATAGGACAACCTAGGAGAATTTATTTCCGAAATGGTAGTCGGCAATTATTATTGTTCTTTCAAATGGTAATATTGGAACTCTCAATTTGAAAAATGAAAAGTTGCCATTGTCGACTATGGAATATATTCCTGGAAATTCCATTGCCGATTTTCATATTACATTTTGATTTTTGCTCATTTTGCCACGTCAGAATGAAAAATGAAATTTTTTATTCGTAGCATGAGAAAATCAATTTTCTCATTATTTCTCCGGTGAATCGTACCTTCTAATCTTTAACTTCGATGGAAGGATAGCATCTCTGGCATTGTTCGAGTTTATTTTTATTACTTCAATTCCAATGTTTAGGTTTCCAAGAAACGAACCTGCACGATATTATAGTGCACCATATAAACCGCGTTTTCCATTGACCATGGTCATTCATCGAAACTGTCGGACATAGTTGTCACTTATTCGGGGCAATCCAAGTACTATCCTCCCATCCATTACTATTGAAAACGGCATATTAATAAATTTTTATTGATTTTCGACAGACATTGAAATTGCACGGATATTGCTCATCCCTCTAAAATCCAAAATTAAAATTCAAATTAAAATTGCCGTCAAATATTGCATTTTTTTCAGTAAATGACTGCAAATATCGTCTGGACATAAAATAATTCTCCACGGTGAGTGCTCATCATGGAAGCATTGAAATATTTTTTTGTCTAATATTGCTGCCTATTTCGAGTGAAAAATTGATATTTATATTTCAAATTCATGAAAACTGCTGGTATTGGTCAAACTAGACCTCAGAGAGAGAGAAAAATGGAATCAGAGCAGGTAGTTTCGTTAAGTGGATGAGGCCCCTCTCCCAGCTCTCACTAACGAACCTCGGGAGCCGCGTCAGCCCGATGAGCCCAAGTTGCCGGGCCCTGGTCTATCCAGTTATATGGAGATCAGTGACGGCAGCCCATCCAGCCGTTGACGAGAGTGGGGGGGCATCGGCAATACTGTCCAGACTGCCCACTCACTTGGCAGAGCCGCTTCGACTGGCACTCAGTGCGGACAACTGGCAGCTCTCTCTTTCGAACCCTCGGTAGGCTCCCAATGTCCCGCATTGGTCTTCACACTCTCTAGGTGGGGGTAACGCTCTCCCTGGTGACGATCTCCGGGTGGGAGGAATATTCCCCTGGCGTGATGTTTGCTGGGTGAGAGTTCGGTGTATTTTATGGTCTAGGTTCGGTTCTTATCGGTTCTTAGCTCTATCCGTGGAACCCGGCCCTCTCTTCACGACCTAGCATCCTGAGCGACCCCAGGCCTTTCCGGTTCTGTTCTGTTCGTCATCGGCTTTTGCCTCTCGCGGGTAGTTTTACCGTCATAACCCGGTTGGTGTAATTGATGGATTTAGGATTTTGTGTTGTCGCGAGGACGAGTTTCAACCCCACTCGTCCTGTCCCTTCGTGCTCTTGTTTTCGGATATTTTGGGATCTTCAGTTTGATGAGGTGGGCTGACCTCGGGCAAGGCAGGGCACCCCACCTCATTGCCTCCGTCTCGGTATTTTCGTTAACTTTTGGCCAATAACAAGTTAGCTGGCGCCCACATTAATTTGATTGAATCGTACGAATGCGAGTATCAGAACGAGCGAAGGTAATAACTATCCTCGACCCCGCAACGAGGTCGGGGAAAAGTGTCACAAACTAGGATGAGTATTTCATGGTAAAATGGTGGGTTGATGGTGCGCGAGGAATTGAGGTTGGCCTGAGTGTGTCAGGGTGAAGTGGGAGTTGACCATGGGATAAATGCATCACAAAAAATAACGATTTGAAGCAGAGATAAATGTGTCAACCGCATCCAAATCAAAACGTAATTTTTTCATGCACTTATCCCATCGTTAACCACCATTTGACCCTGCCACACTCATCCCACAATTAACCTCCACCTTCACAACCCCATTTCGCAAGTGGCCCACAGGTTATAAAAAAAGTCACCATACCTGATCTGCACCTGGACAATTCAACCCCATCCTCCTACCCTCACTCCTCTCATTTTCAAGATGACCGACTGGGTCATATGAAGCGGTCTCTACAAATGCATGTAGATCGACTGGGGGTTTGATTATGAGTCGATCGGTACCAATCATTTTCCACCCCATTCTTGCACCCTCATCAATCCATTTCCAAAATAGCCGACGGGATCATAGAAAATGTCTGTATATATCGATAGATCAGTAGAATGATTGCATTGGTACCTATAAATTTCAACCCCGTTATTACACCCTCACTACTCGATTTGGAAGATGGCGACGTGCTAAATAAAAATGTGTCTACAAGTGTATGTAGATCAACGGAGGGGGGGATTCTGAGTTGATCTGTACCTGTAAATTTCTTTTGAATACCTATTTGGGCTTTTTCAGCTTGCGATCAGAGCTTTACTCCGACGATAACTCTTACTCTTACTCTTACTCTTAGTAATTATGGAAATAGCAGCAACCAGAGTAATATATCAAAGTAGAATTGCGAAAGGACCTCGCCTTTTTTGTCTTTCATTTTGTGCTGATATTTTCGTGTTATTTCACAACACAAAACTATATGTAAATGGGGATGGTGTCAAGGAGGATGTATCCAAATGTGGATGATATCTGTATGTTCAAAATTGACGGAAAGAGAGTTTTCATCACCGAAGGATTTTCCTGGATAGAGAAACTGTGTTTTCCATGATATTTGCACGGGAATATTATTTTTCCTTGTCAAATCAGCTTCAATCCGTTATATTTTCCTACGCACTCATCCCATTATCAATGGTCATTTCACTCTGACACACTTATGGAAACCTCATCCTTTCATTTTCTCCATAAACTCTTACCACCACCTACTGCTATTTCACCCTGGTACATTCACTCCGCCATTAATCCACATTTCACCCTGATATAGTCAGGCCACGTTCAAACTTCTCACATTTTCCCAATGCATTCACTCCATCCTCAACTACCTCACACTGACACACTCATCCCAGCCTCAGCTCATCATTTTTCCAATGCACTTATCTCACCATCAACCTCCACTTGACCCGAACACACTAATTCCACTCTCAAGCTCCCATTTTTTCCATGTACCATTCCAACATCAACCTTCATTTTTTGGCAATGAATTCATCCCAATGTCAATACTTTATCACAACCCCAAATGCACTCATCCCAGAACCCCCCCCGCATTCCGCCCTAACTCACTCATCCCAGTCTAAAACGGTCCCAGCATCAATCCTCTATTTCACCCTGACTCGTTCAACTCAGATTCGACCCTTTGTTTTTTTTTCTTTTTTGTAGGTAGCCTAGTGGCGTAGTGGTTAAGGTCATTGCCTCACAACGAATAGCTTCCACTATCGATTCATGACCGCATAGACTGCTGAGATCTAACCCGGGTCAAAGAAAGTCTTAATGGCGACGTAGTATCGTCCGACTGAAAGGGATGTAAAATAAACATTACAAAAAACCTTCATGTTTTGTCTTGCAAATAACGCATCATCAGCCCCCATTTCACCCCATTTCATCCAGTTGACACAGTCATCCCTACCTCAACCACTCATTTTCGCTTCCGAATGGAAGCTTTGTAATCGACCAAATTTATTGACTAATCGATCTATATATACAGACGTTTCCTATGATCCCGTCGGCTATTTTGGAAATTAGTTAATGAGGGTTCAAAAATGGGGTTAAAATGATTGATACAGATCGACTCAGAATCAAACCCCAATTCGATCTACATTGTTACGTCTATGTTAATTATTTAGACGTCATAAAGTACGTTACTTTGTCAAACGCAATAGGTTTGAGGGAATTCCTATTTTTCGCGATGTTCACTTAGTAAAATCTCGTATCTCCACTAACCTTATTTCCCCTTTTGCAGAATTTGGAGTTTCTCGCGGAGACCGGCGAAGAATTTCTGCGAGGCTGGAGTGACTTTCAGTGAGCCGCAGTGGAAGGATTTGGGCTTCTGGACCAGTTGTCTCTCCTTCTGGAATTCGGGTGTGAAATACCCCAGAGACGGCTGGAGCGGTTCTGGTGGAGATGATATGCTGTGGTTGCCCGTGGAATCGATGCTGGAAAGCTGGGAGGTCTCACTGGCTAGGTGAGAGTCGTGGATGGTCTGGGAGAGCCTGCTGGAGATCAGTGAGTCTTTGGAGACCACTTTGCCGTTGTTGGGGATGATCTGGCGGTTATCACTGGCTGTAGAAGCCAGTTGGATCAATTGGAAGTGGCCAGATCGAGTCCTGGTGACCTGGAGTTTCAGCGGTTCGTCTTGTAGGATTTTAATTCCTCGAGAAGAGGTCCCCAGAAGAGCGTCGAGGTCGACCGTAGGAGTGCGTGGAGTGGAGAATTGCGCAATCAATTTTCTTAATTGATATTTTCTCCCTGCTCTGCGAGTGCGTCTCGGCATTGGGGTTCAGTCTCAGGATCGAGGTAAAGATTGGGCGAGCACCCTTCTGCTCCACCAAATATTGGGAGGATGATGAACGAGCAACCTTCTGCTCCGGTCTAGAGGATTGATGGATGTAGCAGAGCAACCTTCTGCTCTTGGCTACGTCGTGGTAAAGGGGAGTGAGAATGAGCAACCTTCTGCTCCAACTCGAAATAAGTAACCCACGGGGCAGTTAAGGAGAAACTGAACATTTTTATTTTGCGAAAGGTGGTTTTTATACATTTTTGTCTTCCTGTTGCAGAGTCAGCTGAATTTTAGCGTCCGGTCTTCATTTCTGCAGGTTCAGCAGTTTGAGAGCGGATGAGGAATTACAACAGTTATAATTTAACTAAAAGTTTTGATAGTTTGTATGTTTTTCATAAAACATAAATTTTTATGAGTGAGTTTCTTATCATTCTATTACATTACATTTTCCTTATTTCTAGTGTTAGAGTTCCCCAGTTAGTTATCCTACTTAATTCTAGTCTGTTTAGTATTATTATTTCTTTTTTTATTAATGTTTCGTTTTTATAACTATTTCTCCTTCTGATTGTCCCTTGAAGATCCTGGCGACCAAGGTGCGGACGTCACAGCAGGGGGGTTAGATAGAGACATAGAGGTTAGGATTTTCTCTGTGTCTCCTGGAGCTTCTTTAGGAGTGCGGAGTCCACACCGTCAAGTCGCAGGCTCTTGGCTCTGGTGAAAAGTGCTGGTGTGAACTGTGGTTTGGGGGGTTCAATCTGCATCTCGATGTCTCTAATGATCGGTGTTGGGTTTTGTGGAGAGTTGAGGTGCAACAATAGCGAGGTGAGTGAGCTGAATATTGCTCCTAGTAGTTTTATGCTCCATCCATAGATCCTATGTAGTGCATACCCATTAATAGCCGTTTCGATTACTGCCTTCAGGAATTTGAGGACGACTATAATGGTTATTATTCCTGCGCTGACAGATCCGAACGTAGTGAAGTGGGTCCAGATTGTTTCCAGAGTGTTTTGGACCATGTGTTGTATAGTTTTTTCGTCCAGAATATTTTTGAACTCGAACTGTGGGTGTGGTACGGCGTTCCCTGCAGCCAGGTGAGCAAAGTTGTCCAGGATTCCTGTCTTTTCCACGTTAGACATTATTCTGTCGCGTAATTTCTCTAGTTCATTAGTGTTATATATTCCAGCCGTGCTGAGGTGTTCTGGAGCTGTGTATTCCCATGTAGGATTGGCGTTTGGAGTCAGGATGTGAGGTTGGGGAGCTAGAGAGGGCCTGGGATTCAGAAAATACCAATTGTTGTCAATCTTGTAGCCTACTAGTAGGAGGGGATTACAGAAAAAGGAAGTGCTGTGCTTGATGAGGATTTTCGAGTTTTTGGTGAGGAAATAGGTCTTGTTATTATATATGACGGGTGCTTCTTTGTAGCATTCTAGGTTGGGGTTGTTTGCAAGAGTAACTCGAACTGGGGTGCATTTAACCAGGTGTACCAATTCCCCGGCTATGGTCGCGTGGTATCCAGGCCCTTTCATGATTTTGAAAGCGAATTCGTCGGGTGCAATGGTGGCTAGATTGAGCGTATTCTGGAGCATCTTCTTTTCCATCTCACAGCGGTGTCTTAGGGTGTTTTTGTAGAGGCCCTTCATCTGAGTCCTAATATGTCTTTCGACGTATACGAACTTGAAGTTCATGTACGTGAAGAGGTCCAGTTCCTCAGTGGAGATGGGTTCGTTAACTGGAGTGTCCATTCCTTGCTGGTACTCAATGATGTATAATTTTGGTACCTCTGTTTGTTTTATAGTGTACCCGCAGATGTGTGACTCCCGGACGATGTTGAGAGTGACGGTGACATCTGGGGTGGACACTGAATATATTTCTGAGGAGATATTGGTCTGTGGGAACTTAGTGGCCATTCCCGAGTAGATGGAGGCATCTTTGTCGAAACGACAGTTGTCAGTGGGCAAGGTTCTCCAGAACGTGAAGTGGCCGTTGTCTTCGCAGAATTCTAACTGGAAATTGCAGCTGGTGGTTGACAGTAAAATCTTATTTGTTTTTAGGTCCACTGGAGCCTCATATTCTTTGTAGGATATCCTGACGAGCGCTTCTACTACTACGTTGGGCCATGACTCATCCACATCGTCGTAATCTACCCCTTTGCAAGTTCCGTCCATACCTAGAGTAGCGGCGAGTCTCACGGAGCGATGGTTTGTTACATTAGGTTTCAAATTATTTATACTAACAATGTTATTTAGGCTTATGCTATTGGTTTGAATTAATTGTTTACAAGTGATTTCAGATATTTCGTAGATATATTCTCTTCTGCCATTTTGGACTATTGAGGAGTGACTATGCATTCCACAGTAGTGTATTGTTCTATCTATTTCAATTCTACACTGTTGAACCCGATTATACTTGTGTCTTATTAATTGGACTAATTCTATTTTAGAGGGGACGTGGACTGGTTCTATGGTGCCAATATTGCACTCCCCTATGTCAGTTAAGGAGAAAGTGGAAACATTGAGAGAAGGGCCTCCACAATCATACCCGATCAGCGCTGATGCCATTGGTAGTAACAGTAGGAGGATCATCTGTAAGTTTTTGGTTTTTAGTTTGTTATGGGAGTTTACTTATCCTAATCTTATTACGGTGTACCACTCTGCAATTTTTGCCATAGTCTAATACTACATTGTTGTTTTTCAGGACTTCCAGGATGGTGTAGGGGCCAGTGTATTGGTCGGCGAATTTTTTGGATTTAATATGAGGTAAATTTAGTAGAAACACCTTGTCACCCTTCTGGAAGTCCTGGGTATTGATTTTTTTGTCATAGTAGTGCTTGGATCGTTCCTTAGCTCGAATTAGATTGGCGGCCGCCTTTTTAACGTGCCTTTTATTTCTGAAGTATAAGTCTCTGAGGTACTTTTCGAAAGTCTGGTCAGTAATGTCCCTGGCTGGATCACTGGAAGGCATTCGAGCTAAGCGTCCGAACACTAATTGATATGGTGTGTAGCCAGTTCCTTCGTGAACGCTGGTGTTATAAGAAAATGAGGTTAGTTCGCATAGATCGTCCCATTCTACTTGATTATTCATATATTGCTTGAGAAATTCTGTAAAAACGTGGTGGGATCGTTCTATGGAACCATTAGTTTGAGGGTGGTAAGCGGAGGACCTGCAGGCCTGTATGCCAAATTTTTTTGCTATGTTTTTCATTAGTTTTGATATGAATTGACTACCCTGGTCAGTTAGTAATGCCTTGGGTGCTCCAAATGTGCAGATGAAGTGGTTAGTCAATGCTTCTGCTATCTCCTTTGTGCCTGTGTTGGGTAGAGGGATGGCTAATGAATATTTTGTCAACAGGTCTTGGATAGTAAGGACATATTTGTTGCCTTTGGAGGATAAAGGGAGGGGTCCTACCAAATCCATGCTGATCTTCTCCAGCGCATTCCTAGGGGTATCCGTGATTGCCATAGGCTGCCGAGTCTTTACACGAACTAATTTCTTCAGTTGGCAGTTCCTACACCCTTGTATGTATTTAGTGACAGCTGCCTTCATCCCTTTCCAAAAATAATTTTGTCTTAACCGGTGAAAAGTCTTGGTCACTCCCTTGTACCCATTGTTCCCACTGGCATGATTTTCTTTAATTAATGTTAAATATTCGAAAGGTTCAGGGATTCTCACGTCACAGGAACAAAATGTGATTTTAGTGCTTATTGGTGCGAATGTAGCTATTATTAATTCGGCTATTTGAGGCCAGTGGATGTCATCTATTTTATCTGTTTTTGCTATAGAGAAGGAGGCAGTGTCAGTGTCAGTTATTGCGTTATATAGAGATGCTATCATTTCCCTCATGTGGTCCATTTCCATCAGATTATTTTTTTTTCTTTTATAGGGAGTAAAAAACATCGTTTGTTTTCGTAATCTACTACCTTGGTACGAAGCCAGGTCAAGGATTTTAGGGGGAGGTCTACTAGGTCATGTAAGTCCTCGGCTCCCTTGTCACATGGTTCTCCCTTTAAGGATATCATTATTGCTATATTATCTTTTTTCATTCGCAGGGCATCCCTGTACTCCCACACGTTTGGGGCTACCTTTTGTGAATTTGGGGGTAGTTTTCCCGGTGGTTGTCCGTCATCCGAGTCATCCGTCTCTTCGTCCCTGTGGTCGTCGTGCACTCCAGTGAGTATGGCTAAATGTTCGTCTGGATCCCCGATCTCATCGTCGAGGGGGTTGGGAGATCGTAGGGGAGAGTTCAATTTTAATTCGTCGCAGGTGTCAGCGAGTTCGACAATTTCCTGCTCTTCTTCTATTCGTCTGTCTGCACTATCAACCTCGGGATTGGTAGGAGACAGAGGAGGGCCGTCTGTTACAGTAGCCCGTCTCTGATCAGTGTCAGAGTCAGTACTGCTTTTGTAGTAAGTAGGTAGGTTTTTCGCTCTTCGGTAGAGCTTTGGTCGAGAGTAAGGGCTTTCTGGGGACGGGTTTTCGTCTTGGGCCGTACCGTGGTCATGGTTAGAGGGCGTGGTTTTCCTTCTTTTATATATTTTTGGAGAGGGGTACGGGATTTCTTGAGATTGGTTGTCACTGTCACTGTTTCTAGGTCGTTTGGAGCGTTCTACGGGGACACGTTGGTGATGTGGGGTCTCCCGGTTATCAGGGCAGTCATCGTCTGTCGTAACGTAGTCGTCGTCGTCGTCGTCGTCGTCATCGTCCGCGTCTATGCCATAGACGTGGTTTGCTAGGATCTGATTGAGTTGTGAGGCCTCCGTGCTGTCAGGGATATTTCTGGATAGGGCGTCAGCGTTGGAGTTGAGTTTGCCTGGTTTGTAAATTATTTTATAGTCGAAGTCTTCAAGGTCAAGTCTCCACCTTACTATCCTGGAATTGGGGGAATCTACATTCTTCACCCATGTCAGGGGTCTGTGGTCAGTGACCAACAGGAATTCCCTTCCATAAACGTATGGTCGGAAGTATTTGACCGCGTAAACTATTGCCAACATTTCCTTCTCGATGGTAGAGTAGTTCCTCTCTGCCTTGAGTAATAGTCGCGAGCAGAATGAGATGGGTAAATCTTTTCCAATTTCCCCTTGACTTAGCACCCCCCCAATTCCATACTCACTAGCATCGGTGGTGATTATGAAGGTCTTCGTAAAGTCTGGGTATTGTAGTATGGGTGCGGCGCATAGAGCCTTTTTGAGTGAGGTAAAACCGTGTTCTTGTTTTTCTCCCCATATAAATCTAACATCTTTTTGTAACAAGTGAGTTAACGGTTTGGTAGTGTCCGCGAAATTGGGAATAAAACGTCTGTAATACCCCACTAGGCCCAGGAATTGTCTGATTTTCTTTATGTTACGGGGTTGGGGGTACTCCGCGACGGCTTTTACTTTGTCTAGTTTTGGTCGCACCCCTGAGGCTGAGATGATATGGCCTAGGTATTCTATTTCCGGTTGGAGGAAGTTGCATTTGTCTGGCTGTAACTGGAGGCCAGCTCCTCGTAGCCTTTGGCCTACTTTTATGAATTTTTGAATATGTTCTTCCATCGTCTTCGAATAAATGACTATGTCATCCATATAAACAAATACTTCAATTCCTTGGAGACCTATTAGAACTTGGTCCATAAGTCTCTGGAAGGTTGATGGGGCGTTTTTTAAACCGAAAGGCATACGCAGATATTCGTAATGCTGGTGTGGGGTTGTGAAGGCTGTCTTGTGTGTATCATTGGGGTGGATCTTAATTTGGTGGAACCCGCTTGCTAGATCTAGTGTAGAAAAGAATCTTGCGCCCCCGAGTTGGTCAATAATTTCGACGATGTTGGGCAAGGGGTAAGCGTCGCCTATCGTTTTCGCGTTTAATTCCCTAAAGTCGTTTACTAACCTCCACTGCTTATTTCCCCGTGAATCTGGCTTTTTATCTACAAGCCAGATTGGTGAGCTGTATGGACTGTCTGAAGGTTTAATAAAATTTTTTTGCTCTAAGTCTTGGACTTGTCTGGCAATTTCTTCTTTGTGGGTTGGGGGAAATCTATATTGTTTTTTAAACACTGGTTTATCATCAGTGGTATTTATTCTATGGGTCGTTTTGGTGGTTGCCCCTAATAATTCCCCCTTTAAATAAAACAGATCTTGGTTGTCTGTAATGACTTTTTCTATTTCTTCGCGTGCTTGCTGGTTTAGGCCATGAAAATGTACTTCTTTTAGTAATTTCTTTGCCCTTTCCCCTGTTTTTTCGTGTGCGCCTATAGAAAAAATTGTTTTTGTTTCTTTTGATTTATTTAATCCGTCTGTTTTATTTTTCAGGGTCGTTCTCATCCAGCTTAGGCGCTTTGCCTGTGTGCTGACAGAATCATCAACCCTCTGGTTTTCTAGTTCGTGCTCTTCAGGCATCCAGGGGCAGTTTGAGAAGGATACTTTGGGCAATGGTACTGTTACTGGACCTTGCTCGTGGCTTATCACCCGTATGTATGTGTGCCCCTGGTCGTTGACGCCTATATTTCCCCCGGCAATGATTCCCTTCCCTAACTGTATTTCTGGGAGGAAACCCGATTCGTGTGAGTTTTTGTGTACCCGGACAGGTAGAGCAACTACACTGTCAGGTGGTATTATTTGATTCTGCGGGATATAGAAGGGTATTTTTATATTTCTAAATTCTAACGTTTTGTTGAGATAGCATAAGTTTGCTTTATTTTCTCTAAAAAATTCTGATCCTAGGACGCCGGCAAATGTAATGGGGAACTCGTCGGGGACCACGTGAAATAGGGTTGGATACCCGTTTATGGAGATTGTGGTGTGCCCTAGTGTGTTAACCCCTATCTTGGTAATACCGTGGAGGCTCAAGATCTCTCTTTCGTTAATATGTTTTAGATTTTTAATACAATTTATTTTTAATAAATTAACTTCTGCGCCCGTGTCTAACATGACAATTATTTCTCTTTTCAGGTCGGGCGATCTTAGGGTAATGGCAGGGATATTGTCCTTTTGGAGTGATACCCGAGCTATTCTGATGGTAGTGTCTCTAGTTGTTTCGAGGTGGACGGGATTGGTTTGAATGGTGCCCCCTGAGTCCCGTCCTTGTGTTCCCTGGGGGTTGGTTCGTTTTTTTGTTCCCTCTTTCGGCTAAAGTATTCGAACCGGCGACATACTGTGAAGTCGTGACCCTTGATTCTACATAGCTGGCAGTAGGAGTCTGGGTTGTTCGTGTTTTCTCCGGTTTTTTCGGCTCTTTTTTCCGCGTTTAATTTTTTATAGCATTTATCAATAGAGTGATTCTTGAATCCACAGAATTCGCATTTAACCGAGGGTTTATCGACTTGCCCCGTCTCTTGTTTCCTTTCTTTAAGGGTTCTTTTCTCGCTGAGTTTGGGGTGTTCGTCTAAGGGATCTGAAAAGACATGGAAAATCCGACCCTGGGTTCTGAATCTCTCCAGGTCTCTTATGTGATTTTTATACACTGCGATGGCGGACGTGTACGCTTGTTCCAGGGTTTTATACGGCTGGAGTTTACACTCGATTCGTAATGGGGGTAGTATTCCGTTGAGGAAGGCCACTATCGCGTCGTCTTCTAACTTCTTTTTCTCGTAAAACGTGAGGGGTCGATTCTTCTCTTGTTTCTCTAAATTTAAGATATTACCGTGGATGGTTCGTGATCTGTTCACGTAGTCAATTATGTGCTCTTGTGGCCCTTTCGACATGCCTTCTAGTACAGCTTTGTATTGATTTATGGTCATGAGCGGGTCGAACACTTCCCGGAGTCGCGTCTCGAGTGTTTCTATGTTTTCGTAATCTAGGTTTTCGATGGCGGTTCGCGCTCTCCCCTTGAATTTTTGTCTAATTAATTCGAGAAATGTGAGGATGACATGGTCGGGTAACATAGTGCACGCCCGATTGCAGGATTTAATGAACTGAGAAACTTCGAGGTTGGTCCCGTCGAAGTTTGGTACGTAGGCTAGGGCATCTTTTAGAGTGATCGTTACTGAGGGGGTGGTTTCTTGTCTCCCCGGTCTTAACGCGATTCTTTTAACTCTAGCTAGCTCCTCCTGTAGTTCAGTTAAACGTGAATTTATAGTGTCATTTAATTCTTGGGAATCCTCCGAGGGGAATACGCCTGGATTTTCGTGGATTTCCCTAGCTCTGGCAAGTAATTCGTTGGCCTGTATTTCCCGTTGTTCTATTGCTTTTTCTCTGTTAGTTAATTCCTGTTCGATCTCGGCTAAACTTTCTATTTTATTCTGTGCCTCTAGAATTTCCCTACTTTTTATTTCGAGGGCTAACTCTTTATCTTCTAGTTTGGTTTGTTTCTTTTTTAGCTGCTCCGCGAGCGACATAAGTTCGGATTGGTCCATAATTTTCTTTAGTTAAACTAGTGGATATTTGAATTTCGCGAAATAGGTGTAACAGTATCCCACCGCTGCCACCAAAATTGTTACGTCTAGGTTAATTATTTAGACGTCATAAAGTACGTTACTTTGTCAAACGCAATAGGTTGGAGGGAATTCCTATTTTTCGCGATGTTCACTTAGTAAAATCTCCTATCTCCACTAACCTTATTTCCCCTTTTGCAGGATTTGGAGTTTCTCGCGGAGACCGGCGAAGAATTTCTGCGAGGCTGGAGTGACTTTCAGTGAGCCGCAGTGGAAGGATTTGGGCTTCTGGACCAGTTGTCTCTCCTTCTGGAATTCGGATGTGAAATACCCCAGAGACGGCTGGATCGGTTCTGGTGGAGATGATATGCTGTGGTTGCCCGTGGAATCGATGCTGGAAAGCTGGGAGGTCTCACTGGCTAGGTGAGAGTCGTGGATGGTCTGGGAGAGCCTGCTGGAGATCAGTGAGTCTTTGGAGACCACTTTGCCGTTGTTGGGGATGATCTGGCGGTTATCACTGGCTGTAGAAGCCAGTTGGATCAATTGGAAGTGGCCAGATCGAGTCCTGGTGACCTGGAGTTTCAGCGGTTCGTCTTGTAGGATTTTAATTCCTCGAGAAGAGGTCCCCAGAAGAGCGTCGAGGTCGACCGTAGGAGTGCGTGGAGTGGAGAATTGCGCAATCAATTTTCTTAATTGATATTTTCTCCCTGCTCTGCGAGTGCGTCTCGGCATTGGGGTTCAGTCTCAGGATCGAGGTAAAGATTGGGCGAGCACCCTTCTGCTCCACCAAATATTGGGAGGATGATGAACGAGCAACCTTCTGCTCCGGTCTAGAGGATTGATGGATGTAGCAGAGCAACCTTCTGCTCTTGGCTACGTCGTGGTAAAGGGGAGTGAGAATGAGCAACCTTATGCTCCAACTCGAAATAAGTAACCCACGGGGCAGTTAAGGAGAAACTGAACATTTTTATTTTGCGAAAGGTGGTTTTTATACATTTTTGTCTTCCTGTTGCAGAGTCAGCTGAATTTTAGCGTCCGGTCTTCATTTCTGCAGGTTCAGCAGTTTGGGAGCGGATGAAGAATTACAACAGTTATCATTTAACTAAAAGTTTTGATAGTTTGTATGTTTTTCATAAAACCTAAATTTTTATGAGTGAGTTTCTTATTATTCTATTACATTACATTTTCCTTATTTCTAGTGTTAGAGTTCCCCAGTTAGTTATCCTACTTAATTCTAGTCTGTTTAGTATTATTATTTCTTTTTTTATTAATGTTTCGTTTTTATAACTATTTCTCCTTCTGATTGTCCCTTGAAGATCCTGGCGACCAAGGTGCGGACGTCACAACATACATTTGTAGAGACCGTTTTTTATGACCACGTCGGTTATCTTGAAGATGGGGGGAGTAAGGGTAGGAAAATCGGCTTGAATTGTCCAGGTGCAGATCAGGTAAGGTGACACTTTTTATGAGCCTGTCGACCAGTTGGGAAATAGGGTTGTGAAGGTGGACGTTAATTGTGGCTTGAGTGTGTCAGCTCAAATGGGGGTTGACGATGGGACAAGTCCATGAAAAAAATAACGATTTGATTTGGATGGGGTTGACACACTTATCTTTACCTCAAATTGTTCTTTTTGTCATGAATTTATCGCATGGTCAACCCTCACTTCACCCTGACAGACTCAGCCCAACCTCAATATCATCATGACCCACTCATCCCACCTTGAACAAAAAAAATCCCAGTTTACACTGACAAACTCATCCCATCAATAGCCCCTATTTCATCCTAACACACTCAGCCCACCCGCGACCCCTCATTGTTACCCACTCATTCATCCCACCATTGAGTCCTACTACACCCTGACACACTCATCCCATATTCTATTCTTCCTTTTTACCTATGGACTCAGTCCTCTGTCAACTCTCTTTTCCACCCGACACGCTCACCCGACCCTGAATCGTCATTTTTCTCATGCACTCATCCCATCATCAACCACAACTTCACCCTGACATTTTACTTCGCTCATTTCACCCGCGAAATCTCATTTTTTCTTAATGAATTTATTGCATCTTCGCCCCCATTTTGCCCTGACACACTCAGTCCACCCTCAACCACTCAGTTTCTTCCATGCATTCATTCCACTATCACCCCCCTTTTTCATTCTAACACACTCATCCAGCCATCAACCCCCATTTCAACCTACCACGTTCATTCTACCTGCGATTTCTAATTTTTTTATACTGCACTCAGTTAAACTTCTTATCCTCATTTTTTTCTACTGCACTCATTTGGCCTCACCACTCCGTCCAATCATCGCTTGAGTCGATTTATATCTATAGAGACTTTTTTTTTTACTTTCTTCCGACCAGATTGGGATGGGGTAGTGATGGTTCGGAAAATGTGGTTGAATTTGACAGGTACAAAACGACACAGGGGTGATTCTGAGTCGATCTGCACCTATAAAATTCTACATAATTACATAATTACATAATTATTATATATAGGTGTAGAGACTTTTTGTATTGACGTTGGAATAATAGGGTTCAATTTTATATCTCCAAGGGACCAACAAATCACGACGTTCGACACTATACTCAGTTAGTTGTGTCTAATTTAAATTGGAATTTAATGTGACACAATTTTTCCCCTAATTGTTGACCAATTTTTCAATTTGGTACGATGGCACCGTTTAAAAAAAAAAGATTCCTTAAGGAATCAACAAATCTGCACGTTTCAGGCGAATCTCAATCGTTTGCCCATGAATTTGTGCGATGATTTTTCTCCTAATTGTTTAACGAATTTCGCATTTCTTCACAAAAATGAAGACGTTGAATAAAAAATGTTCTGAGGAACCGATCAATCGCAACTTTTCACACTATCCTACGTCGGTTGAGCTATCATTTGCAAAACAGTTTTTCCCCCATTTGTTTAGTAATGTTTAAATTTGTCAACAAAAAGAGAACTGTCAAATAGAAGTTTCTGAAGATACAATAATTTTCGACGTTTTGGCAATTGTCTAGCCTTTGAGAATTTAGTTAAACGACGAAGTTTTACACTTTGTTAAACAACCTCCGAATTTTTTAAGAAAGATGAAGCCGTTCCAAAAAAAGTTTTGGAAGGACTAATCAATTTCGGCGTTTTACATTATTCTGGGTCGATTGAGTTTAAATTTACAAAACAATTTTTCCCTCTCTTTTTTAACAATTTTTATATTTGTTAATAACAATAAAGCATGCCAACTACACTTGGAAAAAAATCTTTCCGAGGGAACGCTCAATTTGGATGTTCCCGACAATTTTCTACCATTCAAACATAAATTTGCAATAATACATGCACTAAAGATATATATTAGCGCAGTAAACAAGGCGAATGTCCGATTGTTCTTTTTCTTTTTCTAATCATCGTAGCTCTCCTCTTGTTTACCAAAATCTTTACGCACTTTATTGTAACAAATTGTACCAATTAATGACCAATGAGCCAACTGACCACTGAAGATGAAATTTTTGAATTTGCCGTGTTTGTCAAAGATTTTCCATTTGCATACGAAGTGGAAACTGTATTAAAGGTGACTAAATGGGGAATTTGTAGAAGGCCGAATGCATGTTTTATGTAAACTTTTTAACGATGACCTACAACTGTTTTTGTCTCATAAAAATTATTCTGATCTCATTTATTCTGATCTCATTACTCATGTTAGGTGATTTTTATTTTTTCTCGGGATGCCGAAGAGATACTGAACAAATGAGATTATCTTGAGGTCTTAAAGACACTTGTGACCTTGGCCGGGGGATTACAATATAATAATTCCCGGCGAAGACACGATATTGGGGAATTTACGATATTCTGAAAAATTAGGGAAATTGATTATAATTTAAGGGAGGACCTGAAATAATGAAAGGGGGGGGCTGAAATGATTACTCGGGGGGATTTATAAATTGACTATCTGTACTCTGATCTCATAACACACTATTAACACAAAAATAATGCCGGCCTTTTGACTAATAACTCGAGGGTCGGGGGTAAGGCCAACACACGTGCGGCTACGCGAAATATTATATAATAAAAAGAGGGGGTGACCCTAACTCTGGAAAAAGGCGGAGAAGTGAGGGGGGCCGACTGAAATGGTAATCATTAATAGGGCGCTTAATTTACAACTAACACGAATTCACTGGAGGCTCACCGTTGGGGGGAAATTAACACGGGCAGGGAAATTCGGTGGGGCAGGGAATAAAAAATGGGGCACTCACGGGGTATGGTGTCCTCAAAATCCGCTCGGTTTTCCTCGGGGTTGATCCTCCTTCCTTCCTCGTCTCTCCTCGTTCTCCTCGGATGTTCTTCTCCCAAAAAATCCTCCACACACTCCACACAATAGTTCTCCTCCTCACGATCTTCCCAACAGTTCTTCCACACAATTGTTCACACTCTAGTTTCTCTCACAC
>NW_011887916.1:108415-111499 GCF_000806365.1 Fopius arisanus | reverse complement strand
TAATGAGAGGATAGTAGGAGAGGCTAAAAGGCTAAGACGAAGGGGCGCCTATCAAACCATGGTAACAATGGTAATAGGAAAAGGAAAAATGTAAAAAAAATAAAAATAAAAATACTTCTAGAGTGTAGATAAAAGACAAGCCGTTCATGAAATGTCATAAATATGATGAAAATAAAAATATCCAAAACGATGATGCTTACCTGCTATCTAACCTCCTGACATTGCGATAATTCTGGATATCATACACCACAAAGAAGCATCGGTGAGGCACGGTTGAAGAAGTATGCCCATTAGATAGAAGAGTTTATTTTTTTAGATGTGAACATGCTGCAAGACTCAATTACACACTCCGACCTTTTTTGTTTGCACATTCGAAAAGTTGAACATGTGTAGAATCAAGAGTTGCTAGCTGATGTAGATCACATTAACCAAGTTGATAATTCTGACATATGCCACGCATGCACACGTAATCAGTATGTGAGACGACAGGAAATTACTGTTTTTTTTTTTTTTGAAAAATGATCTACTCAGAAATTTGGAAAGCTGAATCATCATGACCACCAAATGACTCCTCACCAAACCCGTATTAATTAAAAAAAAGGTATGATTTTTTTCAATTTCCATACTTCACTAAATTAATTACTTAATTGAAACTAATGACTCCTAAATTGAAATTATTCCCTTCAAAATCCCACCAAAATACCAACTAAATATCTATTAAGGAATAAGACGGAAAAACCAATGATAATATAAGTATGAAATCAATTCCTCCTACGGAAAGCCTATTACACATGCGCAAGTGTCCTTACTATATAGTGTACGCAAAAAAAGTACGTTTTTAATTTTTATTAAGAAAACCATTAACTTTTAAATTATGAAACCTTGATTAGAATGACTACCAAATTATTCTCCATCGGTTGTAATTATTTTTGAATTGGTGAATCATAACTTCTGTGTGATATTATTGTCAAAAAAGAAAAATCCATTAAACAAAAACTAATCACTCCCAAATTCTAATTATGTTCTCCTAAATTTCACCAAATTGCCAGCTAAATACTTACGAAGAAAAAAGTTTGAAAAATTAATTAAAAAATTGCATTTCTTCCTAGTGCACAGTGCCGATTTAGACTAGGGACCAACTGCTATGTGAAAGGACTAGCGCCCCCGTGATCCCGTCGAGTTGATTGATGACTATGTGGTAACGGATGACCCACAAACGCCGAGTGGTTTAGACCAGAGGGAGAAGGCCCTGGGAGATCTCGAGGCAATCAGCGTTGAGTGCTGGTGTCGAGCGGATGCGTTAGGAGCTCGGCATCAGTTGGTGGCAATAGTCCCTTTTGAGGGTATGATGAGTACGTGGTTCCGATGTTGAATCGGAATAGCAAGAGAAGGAGACGCTCACGCGTTTCCGACTGGTGGAATGAATCGCTTTGTGGCTGCGGAACTAACGTTTTCGGCCACAGAGACCCATGTCCACGGTGAAACTCATGGTGTTGGGGTGGATTAAGGGTTGGGAATCGAGTCGTTTCCCGTAAGCCCGATGCCACGGGCCTCCATGGGAAGTAGCTCTGGTTTTGACTCGCGATGAGATTGCTGTTACTAATCATCCTCGAGTTGAGGTGAACATTAGGTGAGTGAGAACGGTCTTCGGATGCCAATGTCGCATGTGCCTTGAGATGTTTAGCACCCTGCGGGGCGAGAGGGATTCGCAGGTGATCTATTCTCATTCCGGGTTGAGCCACCCTAGAGGAGAGTAAAAGACGTGTGAAGGATGGCAACATCCCTCCGCGAAAGATCTGGGGCATACGTCTCCCGATTGTTCTCTCTGAACGATGCGGCGAATGCGACTAAAGTTGGTAACTAGAGTTGCTCAGATGTTGGTGAACCTCGCCTACTCTACCGTATCATGCCGATGCTGGTTCGGCATTGTGAGACCCGCCACCGAAAGTCCGTGGAGTAGACGAAATTCCTTCGTCGCTGGTTTTTGTCAGGTTGTCCAGAAACACCTAGCTGGCGCTCAATCTTGAGCGATAGAGACGACAAGCAGAAGAGTTTAAGGATTTAAGGGGGTTATCCCATGTGTCAGGTTGAAAAAATCGATTTTTTTTCACACCAATTGCATCTACATATATTATAGAATATGTGTATAAAGGGATTCGATGATACTCGAAGTCGCTCGAATGTTATAGCAGTCAATAGGCTCGCGTAAAAATTGATATTTCGAGCGCGCGCTCAGGTAGGCACGATGAACCGGCTGGAACAGCACGTTATCACAGCAAATAAAATTTGCTGTGATTTTTTCTTGCATGCGTTATTTGCAATTCCACAAATGGGTCGCGTAAAAGGTTCTAAAAAGATCCCAGTACCTTCTGGTCGAAGAAAAAAACGTATATTTTCGGGAAATCGCCACACATTAGAGCAAAAAAAGAGAGTTCACGTCAGCATCTGCGAAAAAACTCTCAGGAAACGAGACCTTGAATGTATCCATTACAGCAAATTTGTGTATTCAATATTAGAATTTACTTCAGTATTTTCTGCAATTTCCGAAAATGTGATATGCAGAAAATGTAAGGGTGACGTGGCTTTTTCACAAGGCAGTTCAAAGAGCTTGGGTTTCAAAATTTTTCTTTCATGTGGGTGTGTCAAAATTTAAACTTATAACTCAGGCCCTAGGATAGAAAATGCTTATGAAATAAATAGACGTTTAATTTTCGTCATGCGCTTATTAGGAATTGGTCATGCAGGAGTGAATCTTTTCTGCGGTCTAATGAGTTTCTGTTCTGGCATTGGGAATTCTACGTACATAAAAATCATAGAAAATGTTCATACAGCCGCATCTGCTGTTTATGAAACAGTCTGATCAGTCGCCACTACCAAGGAGAGAGAAATAAATAAAGAAGCTGGCAAAGCAGAACACGAATTCACAGTTTCTGGTGACGGCACCTGGAAGAAGCGAGGATTTTCATCATTGTTTGGTGTTTCTACGTTGTGTAAGAGTATTTTTTTTCGGGTCAACACCCCGGGATAATCCTCAAACTATTCTGGCTGCCGCCTCTATCGTTCACGATTGGGCGCCAGCCAGGT
>NW_011887916.1:100064-101980 GCF_000806365.1 Fopius arisanus | reverse complement strand
GAATAACTTCTGCCCGTTTGCGGCTCTTTTTATACCGTTTTGCGGGTGGAATTTATCCCCTCTGCTTCTTTTTACCAGTAGCGCCACCTTAGCTACGTTTCTTGATCGATCAGGGGTGAATTTCCCTTTCGTTGGCGATCGGATAAGGTTTTTACTATTTTTCCTTATCTGTGCACCTTCGGATTTTTGAATTTTATCCTTTAGGCGACCTTTCTCGGATTCAGTTTATTTGAATTCGTCCCATCCGACTTTTAGATTCGCATTCGAACCTTGTGGCTCCATCTATTGGTATCTTTCTAGGAAAGCGTTACCATCTGATGGGTTTCCCACCTGTCGGTAATCTCGGTCGATAAGTCAGGTACCTTCCCTATCGACCGCGGCATGGGTCATTTTCTGACCGGTAATAGAGGTTTCCTCTTTACCGACTGTCAGGTGGGTTCGATATCTTACCGACGGTTGGCCGAGTGCGGTACCGACGGTAGGCTCACCTGTGGGGAGACGCTAGATGGCGCCTGCTACCCGCAATCGTGCTTAACCACTTGTTGTGGTTTCAGCACGTGCTAACATATTTCATTATATATATGTATATTTTTGTTTGTTCGCTTTCGGAGTTGCCCAGACTCCTACAGCGAACTTTTCACCCTTAATGTGGACTCTTCAATCCACGGGCGTTACTTTTCACCCTTTGTGTGGACTCTTCAATCCACGGGCGTTACTTTTCCCCCTTTCGGGGGTGGAAGAGGGTTAGTGTGGTCTTTTCAGACCACTCATCTTTACCACTTCTCAGCCCTAAAAAAAAAACATCCCTGAAAACAAACATAAAAAAAAAATTTTCAAAAAAAAATGGCCGCTTAGGTTCCACCAGTCTGACTCAGACTGGTTTCTGCTCTTTTCCCGTCGATGGAGTTTCCTCCATTTTCTCCACTGGGTTGAGAGTGAGTTGTTGCGCCTTTCGGCGCAACTTCCTCAGCTCTTTCCTCCTCGCTTTGGCTTCCTCGGACCTCCTGGAGGTCTTCGGAGTCCTCGGCGCTCCCTTGGGCTTCTCAGGGGGTGGCATCTCCTCTGCCTTCTCCCTCTGCCGGAGTTTCTTGGCCTGATCCATGGCCTTGAGGATGTCCCGAGGGACATTCCTCCCGAACTCAGGGATCCAGGGCCCACGCGCCTTCCTCTGCTTCTCGCAGACTGGGCAGTCCCTCCGCTCCTTGCCAGGCCTTCCACACCCCCTGCAGTAGGTGGTGGGCGGTTCCTGGCACTCCTTTCCGCTGTGTCCTGGCCTGCGACAGTTCCAGCAGAGCCGGGCCGGTGCAATCCAGGTGCGGCTCTTCTTTCTCGCCGGCTCGTCCTCGGGATGAGGCTCGGAGGCGAGTTGAGATTTTCTGGGGACACTCTCACTGTCCCCAGGAGTCTTCCTCTTCGGGATCCTCGTCCCGGAGGACGATCCCGACGGCCCCTCACCACCATGCTGCAACAGCTGGTGATGCACTTTTGCGGCCTCCTCCAAGGACTTCTCAGTCCTCGGACGGGGATTTTTCCTCCCCTTCGGCTCTTTTACTTCCTTCTTCCTCAGGGTCGTTTTCGCCTTCGGGACCTCCGAAGACGGCGACGTTCCCTGGGGAAGGAGGGGCAAAACTTGCTCCGCTACCTTGCTGAGCAGCTGTGGATTCCTTGCCAGGGCCTCCACGAGCGACTTCAACAAGGCAGCGTCAGCTGCCTCGGGGGAAGGAATTTCCTCCGCCTTCTGCAACACCTCCTGAGGGGGTGGCTGCAGCTCTTCCGGTGGGGTGATGGCCTCGGGTGGTGTTGGGGTGAACACTGTAGTAGTGACCTCCTCCACCACGGCTACGTCCATCGGCTCCTCCGTGCCCTGCAGTAATGCCTGCAAGGAGTCGAACTCGAGCTCCGACAGATCCCGCTCT
>NW_011887916.1:98378-99408 GCF_000806365.1 Fopius arisanus | reverse complement strand
CCGGAACAGGATAGAAAGGGCCAAAAAAAACTTTTGGAGACGGTACCATCCGAGTGATTTATTTGATTCTCTCTGTACTCTCTCGTAGTCCGGATGCCCATTTTGTTCCCTTGAGCGGAAAAGCGATCGAGACCGTATTTTCACGAGAAAATGCGATCTTCTCCTCGGAGAAGGATTTTCTCCCCTCAGTCCCGAACTTTCCTGTTTTCCTAGGGAGAAGACAATTCCATCTTCCCCGTACGACTCTCCCCCGGGTGATGAGGAGGGCGATGTACCAGTTCGATGGAAAATCCTCCCCGTCCGGAAAATCACTATTCGAAAGGATGATTTGTATCATATTTTAAATAATAAATCCCTGGTACGTGTTACTGCCTAATCGTTACTACCTGTAACGATTCTCTTCCCGCTGTTGGGGGTGAGTTCTATTCCATAATTTCTTTCTGAGAGCACATCTCCACGCCCTCCAGGTGACTCTCCCCCGGGTGATGAGGAGAACCACCCTTGAGGCGCGGAGAAAACCCTCCCAAAATTTTCATGGGCGGCGTTTCGGAAAACTTCTCATAGAACTTTTCCGGTTGGTTATCCCTCCGATAACAGCTTCTTGCCTTTTTTTTTTTTTCTTTTCAGGCACACGTTTTGTTACTCTTTCTGGCGAGGCCCCACGTTGGGCGCCATTTTGTAAGAGTATTTTTTTTCGGGTCAACACCCCGGGATAATCCTCAAACTATTCTGGCTGCCGCCTCTATCGTTCACGATTGGGCGCCAGCCAGGTTTTTCTGGAAAACCTGACGGAAAACCAGCCGCGAAGGAATTTCGTCAACTCCGCGGACTTTCGGTGGCGGGTCTCACAATGCCGAGCCAGCATCAGCATGACACGGTAGAGTGGGCGAGGTTCACCAACGTACGAGTAACTTCAATCACTAATTTCTGCCGTGCTCACGGCATCGTTAACGATATCTCTCGGGGAGCGTATCTCTCCGACTCTCGTGGAGGGAGATGACCATCCCTCTCACGTGGTACTTTCTCCTCT
>NW_011887916.1:71023-97653 GCF_000806365.1 Fopius arisanus | reverse complement strand
GTTTCTTCCCACTGTGTGATTGGTCTAATTTACCTTCGGAGCGGCCTGATTGGCCGTCGTCCGATGGTCTATTCATCTTTCGCTCGGCTATTTCAGCCGGCGTTAGATGTCGCTCCCCTTACCTAGTGACTATCCTAGTGATAATCACTAGTAACGGGAAAATCTCGTTACAGTTGATAGCTAAGTATACCGGTAAAGTTGTGGATGTATATGTAATGAGTAGCTTTTGTGGTGGATGTAACTTATGGAAAAGCCAAAAAAATAACGATCCAGTTGCCTACGAGTCATGGTTTGAAAGTCATGAAGCTGATTGTACTATAAATCATTCTGGGCGCTCTGGAAAGATGGAAGTTGGCGCTGATGTTCAAATGTTTTCGCGATCTGAAGAAAAACATGGTGTAAAGTATCGCACCTACGTGGGCGATGGCGATAGCAAAACCTTCAATGGGATTCTAAAAAGGGAGCCACATGGAAAAGAACTGGTAGTTAAAAAAGAATGTGTCGGGGACGTGGAAAAGAGAATGGGCACTCGACTACGTAACGTAAAGAAAATGAATAAAGGAATCGGTGGAAAAGGTGCTGGGAAATCAACAGACAAATTAATCAATGAGCTCACAAAATTCTACAGTTTGGCTATTCGTCGACATACAGATTCAATGGAAGAAATGAAGAAAGAAATATGGGCCAGTTTCTACCATAAATGTTCTACAGACGGAAATCCACAACACCAAAATTGCCCAGCAGGCAAAGACAGTTGGTGCAAGTGGCACAAGGCAGAAGTTCTAGGGGAACTCCACAATTTTCATCATGATAAGCCACCGTTCACTGAAGACGTTCAAAAGGCCATCAAACAAGTGGATGAAGATTTATGAAGAGATGATTTGTTGATAAGATGTTTAGGAGCAGACACACATAATAACAATGAATCGTTAAATTCATTGATTTGGACTTTTGCGCCCAAACATCTTCACTTTGGCGCGAAATTAGTTGAAATAGCTACTGCCCTAGGTGTAATAATTTTTAATGAAGGTTTCAATGGCATCCTGAAAGTGATGGAAACAATGGGTTGTCTAATAACCCCCATAACTCAACCGTACGCCGAGCGCCGTAATGAAGCGCGCATCAGACGCTCCGAACAACGCTTGACTAACATGGCAAAAAGGGCTAGAATTGACGTTAAGAGTGAACAATCGGCTTAGCAAGCTATCTATGAGGAAGAAGAAGGGTTACTTTATGGGCCAGGCATAGCAGATTGAGGGTAAGCCAAAACTTTACACGTGTTAACTGTATGTGAATCTTTGAAGGCGTTTTTCTCGAAACTGTGTTTTTGAAATTGGCTGACACCATAACTCGAAATCTAGCCAACGGATTTCGACGAAATTTGGAGGGATTACTCAGTAGATGTGTATGCATCTGCTGAACTAGGATAATTCCGATATCTAAACCCGTTTTTTTTTTAAGAAAAAGTCAAAAAAATAAGCAAAATTAGTGAAAAAAACTTTGGGTGCCTGCCAAAAATTGAATTTTTGATATTTTTTGAAAATCTTAGTTCAGCAGATAGCTGAACCTTCGCAGATTGAGAACCCGTTTTATTTTTAAATTTCAAATCATGGAATACCTCAGAATCGTGCCGGCCGTTTTACGCCTTTCGTTTTCATGGCCGACTTCGCGGCTGGGTAGCTCGGCATAATGTGGATAATTTTCGTCCGAAAAAAATTGAGTGTTATCTTCAAATGTCAATAAATGTGTAGTAAAAAATTCCGTGTTGTCCGTTCGTTCATTTTCCCACAAAAAATTCCGAAATATAGCGTCAAAAACCGGCCGTCACATGGGATGACCCCCTTTACCCGGGATGTTGACCCGAAAAAAATCCTCTTACAAACTTAATGATTTCCTTTGAATTGACCCGTCTTATATCAGTTCTTGAGATATTTAACTGCAAATAGTGACCTTTTAATAATTAAATATCGACTTTTTGAGACACCGACGGCCAGTGGCTCAGGTGGTCAGGCGCTACCTTATCATTCTGGCGATCAAGGTTCGATACCAACCTCCGTCGAGTTTTTATTGCTAAGCCTCGATTGAGAAGAAATCGTCACGGGGTAGTCAAGTCGCTGGGCGAGCAGGAGGTGAGCATTAGGCCCACCGACTGTACCGGCCGGGTTTGCGTGGTTCCCCATAGGCCTACCCTTCACGTGAGCTGCAAATGCGGTACAGCGTAGAAGTCGGCCCACGCAGCCGCATGGGTAGGCAGGGGCAGGCCGATTAATCCCGGAACAGGATAGAAAGGGCCAAAAAAAAACTTTTGGAGACGGTACCATCCGAGTGATTTATTTGATTCTCTCTGTACTCTCTCGTAGTCCGGATCTTGAACATCCCACAAAAATATCCCCAGAGCCAGGTCATCGGACATTTTGGTCCTTCGAGCCGGATACGCGGGATATTTTTGAATGTTGTGGCTCTACGGGAGCTTTGAATTTGTTCAGGTCCAGCGGTACTGAACTAGTTCTTTTAGCATCACGTCAGGGATCTACAGTACCGACCAACAACTAGGCGGATTTCGAACAACCAGCTCAGGGTGGCAATATTCGAATTGATGTGGGCAGGTAAAGAGAAGTAAACATATTTTTTCTTCGTTTTATTTGTTCGATTTTCGACCGAAGCTTCCTGGCACTCACACCCTCATCCAACCACAAATACCTAACAGAAATCTCGCTTGTCACGCTCTATCATTCTCACTTGACTCACGCGTCTTGTCCGGCTCATCCGGATAATTTGTGGCCTTTTATCTCTGATACTAGAGGCGCCACGTACCGGATAATACTCATCGGCCAGTCCTAATTTGCCTGATTTGAAGCATGTGACACCCAATTAAGGGCATGTGCCACCGTGTGGCCCAATAATCGCTCTCATTCGCATACGGACTTACGCACACATAACATTGCCTCAATTTTCTTTCGCTTTTGCGCTGCGGTATCAATTGACCTGCTCGTTAAGTTTGTTTTCCTCCTCATTAAGTATTTGTTCAGTTCTTCATTAAATTTTATTATATTGTTTTGATCATCTAAGTGGTTCACGACAGTAGTCGATAAATTGACTATATTTGACCAACATCACGTGAGTGACAATTATTTTGACCCCCTCGATATCCTCCGGAAAATTAATCGTGAAACATCTCCTCCGTCTCCCAAAAATATCTCCAGAATTAGATAGCGCTCCAAACATTTTTGAATTTTTCTTTTTTATGGGCTCTGCTTGTCCGTTGCTCGTCCGTTGCTGCTTCCTCTGATCATTTTTCATCTGACTGGCGACTTTCAACATTTTTTTGCTTTTTTCTTTTTTGTTTGTAGCTTAGAATTAATAGAACTGATGATGGCATGTCTTGAAGTAACTCTCATACTGCAGATGAGTCGAGCGGAGGACATCGAACGATTGGACGTTACGGTGCTGGATTCCAAACTAGCGATGCTGGATAATTATTGGAATAAATTGAAGGCTTCTCATGAAGAAATTGTAAATCACAAGCTGGAGAATTTAACCTCTCTCGACTATTTTAAATTCGTGTCTGATAGACGTCTCGCAACTGCAAGACTTGCCAGGAGAAAGATCAGACTCTGCTGCCTCGTTCCTTTTGATCGTTTCTCAATCAACTGAAACGCAGCTTCAGCCCCAGCTCAACTGTAGACAGAAGCAGCACAACTCAATCCACATTTCTCGTATGGGTGAGTCGTTGTTTGGGACAACGTCCGGCGAAATCCATCTCAATCTATAGTCGAGCTACTCAGCAGAACGCACTGAAGTCATAGCTGATATTTTTGAGCAGACATGGGCAAAATAGGAACCTTAGGAACGTGGGCTATAAAACCATATTAGACCCATTGGCAAGAAATACATAAATAATAATGATGGTATTTGTCAATGAATATCACCTCTTTTGTAGATTTATATTTATATGATGGAATAATAAAAGAAATCGGAACTTGAATTAAAGAAAATTGGTTTTATTAAAATTGTCGTTTCGATTAATATATCGTATAGGTATACTTACACACTTCAACAGTTATATGCAAAAAACAGAATACGATGCAATCCTGACTGAAAAACAAGATAAAATGATCAGCTTCCACTAATCTTGAGTAGATGCTCGGAATGAATGCTTTTAAAGACAATAGGTTATGACCTTATTGATATCCAGATAGGTGAAATAGTCTTGTGACGATAAATACAAAGACGGTAATTTCAAATTGTATCATTAAATGAGTTGTTGTTAACGCAGTCACTTCATAATTGCTAAGAATGCACAGTAGAATACAGTTTTTAACTGTAACAAACATATGAAGAACAGAAGCACAGTTAATTACAGATGAACATTTTTTTTGTTGATACAATGTGAATAATTGTGTGGACCATAATCGCTGCATAGTTTATAAGAAGCCAATACGGTAGAGTATCTCTTTAAGAGTCGTAAACAAGTTGAAGATGGCCAGATTCTTTGGGTGGTGCAAGCCAGAGTCTCAATCCAAGGTTGGGGGCTCGTTTCTTAAGATTGTTGAAGCAACAAGCACGGAACTGACGTGTCCCACAGCTAGTTACACATTCCCGTCCACACTGGTCGCAGGAGACAGTCTCTCCAACTGCCCAGAGCGCGCAGACTACAATGAAACAATAGAATGTAAGTGAAAATATTTGGAATAACCTTTCTGACAGAGTATCCCATGTCGGGTTGTACAAAACGGCCACTCATTAGGCGGAGGTCGGCACCAAGTCAGTCTATGATCGGCGTCGATGACCGGCCAATCTTCTGCCTATCATTAGAGCGTTACCTCATGACGCTCAACGGTACCGATGTCCGCCCAATATTGGCATATATCATCAGCCGATGATATTATTTACAATAAATATTTGTTCATAAATAAGTGTTTATTAGAATCTTTTCTAATAGTTTTGTGACCGTTTGCATCAATTTTAGTGAAGCAAAAAAAAAAAGAAAAAAATTAAAAAAAAACGGTTCTCACAGGATTTGAACGCAGGTACTTCGGATTCGTAGTTTTTTTAATTTTTATTTATTTATCAACAGTTTTAGATTTTCATACATATGTCCTGACGTCTATACATATAAAAACATTCATCAAAAAACATTCTTTCGAGTAGTTCCTGCTTGTTTACGAACAAATGTAACCTATTGTTTAGTTCTTAAAGGACTTTTATAGATATAACTGTGTTTACATTTTTCGGTTGATGAGTGAGCACATGTGCGATTTAGTGGTTACAGATATGTTATATGCTGGAAAATCCTAGGGCAAAAACCAACTTTTGAAAGTCTTAAATAATAAAATGGAAGACTGTATCTTTATTCTTGCATATCAATAAGCTTTTTCTCATTAGAAAATATGTCGAGAGTATCATGTGGAAGTTTGTGTTTGTACGTAAAAGGTAAATTGTAGACTTTGAGTTTATCTAATTTTTTTGATAATGGGTTTTCCCCTAGGAGGTTGGTGTAAAAATGTTCATGCATTCTGTGTTTTCATGCATGTCTTTGATTCTTGCATATCTGTTTTCATTTAGGATTAACCTCAAGCATTTATTCTGAAATATTTGGAGTTTGGAGAGGGTTGCTGGCACAACGTTACACCATACCCCTGTAGCATACAGCATAATAGGTCTAAGTATCATTTTATAAATGAAAAGTTTGTTATGGTTTGACACGTTTGAATCTTTGGCCATTAGAGGATAGCTTTTTCTTTGAACCATATAAGCTTTCTGCAAAATTTTATTTATGAGTTTTATATGTGAATTTAGTATCAAGGTGTACCCCAAGATATCTAACTGAAGTCACTGGTAATGTGTTATGTCCGTAGACTCTAATAGGTTCAACGATTTTACTGTTACTGTTACCTTTCTTGCCAAAAATTATAACTTCTGTTCTAGTTGCGTTGAATGAGATTTTCCATTTCAAATAAAATTTTTCCAGTATATACATGTGCTTGAATTTGTTTTGATGCTATTATTGCATTATATGCATGAGCATAGATTGGTGTGTCATCTGCGAAAAGTGCTGTGTGTGTTTTATCAAAAGTTGGTATATCGTTTACATATATGTTAAATAGTTTGGGACCGAGTACAGAACCTTGCGGTACTCCAGCTATTATTTTTCTCTTCTTTGATGGTTCCCCATTTACTGTGACAATCAGATGTCTATCACGTATGTAAGAGTTAATGAACTTTATGAGAACACTTGGGTACTTAAATTTAATCATTTTTGCAATTAGGCCATCTATCCATACTCGGTCAAAGGCTTTTTCGATATCTAATAATAGCATTACAGTGACTTTGTTTAAATTGACATTGACGCTAACATCTTTGACTATTCTCGCCACTTGTTGCACAGTACTATGCCTCTCTCTAAATCCGAACTAATTATCTATGATAATCTTGTTCTTTTTCTCAAATCTATTCACTCTTTGATAAATTACCTTTTCTGCTATTTTTCCCATGTTTGCCAAGAGGCTAATGGGTCTATAGCGGCTTGGTTCAGATTTTTCTTTGCCTGGCTTGTGAATTGGGAAAATATTCCCAGTCTTCCAGTGAGTAGAAAAATAGGATAATTTGATTGAGGCGTTTATAATATTAGTCAGCTGAATGGTGGAGTTATGAGGAAGATTTTTAAATATGATGTTTTGTATTTTGTCTAGGCCAGGTGCCTTCTTGGACGGCAGAGTTTTAATTATTGAGTTGACTTGTATAGTTCTTACTGCAAATTTTTCCCAATCCTCATCTGGGCAATTGCTCAGGTACTTTTTAACTTGAGATATTATTTCGTTTTGTTCTTCTGTATTATCTGTAACGTTCAAGTTATGTACTTGTTCGAATTGAGAGGCTAGCATGTCCGCTCTCTCACTACGAGTAATAGCCTCTTCATTTGCTTTGATGGGGATTGGGATTGGGGTGAATTCTTTATTGAAAATCTTTGTCATACCCCAGAGGGAATTGTCCCTTACATTACATTTCATAAGTTTCTTTTCTCATTCTTTATTTCTATATTGTCTAAATTGTGTTCTTATTTTATTAGTTTTTCTTTTAAGTTCCTGTTTATACAATGATTGCCTTGTGAGCTGCCAGAGTGTACGAGTTTTATTTTTGTCCCGGATGGCATCGAGGATGTATTTCGGTAAATGATCTCTGATTTATTTCATTGATTTACTAGGTATTGATTCGTTTATACTGTTTTGAATAATATTTGTGAATTTTTGAACTTCTCGATCCAGTTCCTGGGTGGTCTCAAAGCTATCTTTAAGTTGCACTTTTTCATCTAACATAGAACGAAATTTAATCCAGTCTGCTCTATCGTAGTCGAAGCCTATTCCGTTTTCCTCATGTATTACTTGAGAGCCTAGACTGAACATCATGGGGTTGTGATCTGAGGATAGCTTGTTAAGGACTTCAACTTCAGAGAATTGTGTTATATTTTTATAGAGCATTAGGTCTATGATTGAGGGACTGGTACTATTATCAGGGAAGTGGGTAGGTTCATCTTTATAGAAAATAGTGCCATTGTTCTGGAGACAATAATTGAAAAGTAAGAGACCTCTTGAGCTGTTGTAATTGCTATTCCAAGTTTGATGTCTAGCATTCAAATCACCAGCCATAATTGCTTTCTCTCCGACTCTCATAAGGAGATCAAGTTCCCTTGCAGTGTAATCCTGGTTGGGACTCATATATGCAGCTATAACGAAAATTTTACTAACTAGTTGTACACATATATATTCCAGTGTAATATCTTTATATATCTTAACTCGTTTGTGTGGGATAGAATCTTTAAGAGCAATTCTTCTTCTACCTTTTTCTTTTGGTTCATAGTAATTTGTATAGTTTTTGATTTTGAGCTTACGTGTTTTATCATCACATGAAGTTTCGTTTATCATCATTATGTCTATATTTTGAGTGTTCATCAAGTTAATCAGTTCACCAAGTTTATACCTGAGACTATCTGCGTTCCAGTTGCAAATGATTAATTTAGCCATTTTCGCGGCTTTGACAGAATGTTACTAGCAGTTGGAATTGTTCACCTGCTGAATTGCAGTTTTTCATTTGCGTTTTAAGGTTTCTAAACTCAATTAACATTTTAGTTATATTAAACATTTGATTGAGTTCCTTGATTTCCTTCGTCAAGGCTACAACCTCAGCGAATGATCCTTGGGTACCCATCGATGTGTCAATGTGTGTAATGTGAGTAGGTGGTACTTTATGTGTGTTAGTGTTATTATGTTGAATCACTGGTGTCTTTATGATAGGTCTAATAATAGTTTGGGTTGATTCACCTGGGTGCTGATTGAAGCTTGGCATCTCAGTTGCCCTTGTCTCTCTGGTGTTCGATCTAGACCTCATATCTCGATCCTGAGATCTATCCTGGATATTTGGAGCTGGTGGTATTTGCCTAGGATTCTTCTTGTTCCCTTGACTTGTCCTACTCTCGATCAGCTTCAGTCTGCGTTGATACTCAGCGCATATGAGAGCATTGGATGTGGTTCACCGTAGTTGACACATTTAGCGGGCTCGTTTCGACTTTTGGTGCATTCTTTCGTCAGATGTTGCCCAGCACACTTGAGACATGCTGGATTAGCCTAGCAGTCGGGAGTTGCATGACCCCAGGCTTAACACCTGTGACATTGGGTGATTCTTCTCTTGTTTAGATAAGCCTCCCAGGATATTCTCATGCTCCTCAGATATATTATTTTTTGTTGTATTCGTTTCAGGTTAATATCACCATTCATCGTCACCATGTGTTTTGCTTGGGTGGTTTTATTCATCAGGTTGATGTTGATAACGTTAAAACCAAGTTCCTGAATCTCCTGCTTGATTTCTTCTGTGTCTGTATCACTGTGGAGCCCTTTGATCACATAGATTCTCCTCTTGTCTGTCTTATTAGTGTAAGTGTGGAAATTTAACTTCTCTTGCAGCCAGATAGCTTTGAGGAGATCCTGTTTTTTTTTAGTATTAGTGAAGATCTCGGTGAAACCCTTGTGATGCTTCACGTGGTATCCATCAGTCAGTGTGTCTTTCAGACCTTTCATAAATATTTTATGCGTCTCGAGTTTCCCATGCAGGACAAGTGGTGGTGGATGTCGTGGTTTCTTCTCTTTGGTTTGTGTCTCTGATCGTTCGGGTATCTCATTGGTATTGCTCTTCCTTTTGCGTAAATCTGACGTTCTCACTTGAGAAAATTCTCCTCCTGTTTCACCCATTGGGATGATTTGTCTTTTGAGGTTAATTTTACTAGATTACGTTAGATATGAGGTGTATTTTATTTATCAGCGGACTTTGGTATGCTGTATCGACTTTGGATACGTTTAGCCTTAATTTTGAAGCTTTTTCGTACGAAATACTATTTTAATGAGTAGTAGATCAATTTTTGTGCAGAAGCACTCACAGACGCGAGTTGTCGCTAGGCGTCCCCCGCATCCCCTCGAATTCGTAGTACCGCGCCCTGCCCGCTAGGTCATTCTGGAAATCTTGCAATTGCTGATTTTTTTCGGATATATAAATAAGAAATTATAAGACTAAAATTATTTGATTTACTATTTTCAACTAATTGAAGTCATTCTTTTTTTCATTTGGGATATTAATTGCTGTTTCATATGTTAGCAGAAAAAAGGCATGCATATACCATCCACTCACTCCTTTTTTTTATCGTTGAAACCTGAACTATAAGTATTAAGATTTAATACTTATAGATTAGGTTGCGTCCTTTCGGATATTTTTCAGACCTGATCGATTGCCATCATCGGCAGGGGAACGGTATTTAATCGGGGCCCCGATGATCGGTGAAGACATCATCGGCTAATCAACGGCCTTTCATAGGAACCCGATGATCGGTGAGGCCATCATCGGCCAATGAACGGCCGTTCGTCGAGGCCCCGATGATCGGGCGACCGATTGCCGCCCAATGCCCGGCCGTGTTGCAAAGGTTGGCAAACCGTACATGGGACAAGTAGAAATTAATGATTAACTAGTCACAGCTTCTTTCTTCGAAGCGATATCTATAAGTTTAGAAATACGAGGCGATTGACTTACTATAAGTAGTCCATGAACAAATTTTCCATCAGACAAATAAAATATTTTCCTATTTTACCTTTCCCACCACCAAGTTTCTGCCGAATATTCCTACCACTCTTACACACTCGCATCACGGATATGAAAGGGCTTAGGCTTTAGCTAATGGAGGTAGGGAGCTGGACTATCTCCGAGAACTGAGGTTGCCTACCTCTGCTCTACCCGAACCGCCTTTACCGTCGGTCTTTTTGCTAGTATTTTAGAGGTATTTTTCTTTGACATGATTTTTTTTTAATACTGTCAATTTCAACATGACAATCACAATGCATTAAAATATACGATTTGACTAGCTTCCCTAAAGGTAAGTTTATATTTAATACAATTAACTCCGTTTTATCAGTGGATCATAAATTCGATCTACTATCATTGATGAAATTGACAGTCCGATCATTATTGTTCGTAATATGGTACATTTCAAGAATGCCGAATCTACTTTTCCCGTAATTTAACCAAAAATACTAGATTTATTAAAGCTCAATTGACGCTTCTCATTTTTGACATGATCCGATAATATAGATCGATGGAGATCAGGAGTGGTTTCAGTTCTTCTATACTCTTTGAGTCTACAGTCAAAGTACCTTGTCGTCTGACCGATATGTACCGTAGCACAATTACGGTATTAATAGCTTGTGACGAGGCAGAATGTTGCCAATAGGGTCAATATCATCCAACAAGGTAAGAGAGAAAAATTAAACGTCATATGCGTCATTAAGCGTCATCCAAATTAAATTGAAAACAAAAATATTTAGCAGCATTTGCAAAACCATAATTTATTTTTTCTTCATTTTTGTAATAGTTTTATTCAAAAGTTGTTCCCCGACGCTGATAACATGTTGGAATCTAGGAGGATTGTAATCCAGGAGGAACTCTCCTGGAAAATATGAGGGTACTGGCCGAACCGCAGAAGAGTTTTCTAATCATATGATGTGGAAAATTTCTTCGCGGCCGTGTACCAAACAGTATATTGTATTAGTTGGTATAATCTAACTTCTCCTTTTATTTTAAGTGAGACCTATCATCCATGGTTCAGTATATTTGGTTAGTTTCGCCCTAACATAATAGTATATTTTTTTCAACATTTTTTATATGTATCGTGCAAAATTTTATGATGCTCATCGGAAGAATGGCGTGCTTTGGTCGCAAAGCCGGTTACCAATTATCGATATTATACGGGTATTCTATCATTTTGTACGATAGATATAACAAAGTACTTGCTTACGGGTGTGATTGCACATGGTAACCTCCACATTCGTCAAAAAGCTTTTCTTTCACATGTGCCGTAATATACGTTACGGAAAGTTATTAGGGACCCTTTTGGTGCTAAATAATTGATTACTGTTGGTCGAATATACTAGACCTGATCCTTTTTAAAGGTGGAATTTCATTCGAAAGCTAAAAAAAAATGCTAAGATCAAAGGTGCGAATCTCCCAACTACAAACTTTTTTTAATTCATTCAGCGCCTATACTGATGTTCTCATAACGGCAAAAAGTTGTAATTACACGATTGACATTCATCTCCATTGGTTCCAACGTTTTCTCCATAAATTTAACGACTCTTTGCAAACTTTGAAGTAATACGCACGTCTCATCCGTTATTTATGTTTAACGTGTTTATTTAGTTACAGATTACAGGTTTTCTTGAAATTTTACGATAGATCAAATGCGTCGTTTTCTGGATCTGCCAGTATATCTGACAGATCTTAGATCTTAGGTCTTGTTGATAAAAAATCATCATAAAGATGCGTTAGCAGTTTCAGAGGAATAAATAGCGAATTCGATGACGAAATTATATGAAACAAGTGGGGAATCTCATTATAAGGAACTGCGGATAGGTGTTATTGCAAAGAAATTAACAACAAGGTTTCAAACAGATTTTCTAAAAATTGGAAAATAATAGGAGTAGTTCCATCAAGATACGCGACTGGGTATCGGCCAAGCGGAGGTTTTAACGGTGTGACGTCACATGCCGATGTTGTCGCGTATAATATACACGGCACAACTACTCCAAAAATGTGTTTGATTTTTTTTCTCGTAATACGAAAAAATCACAAAAAAACATTTGTGAAAAAATTTTGCCAAGTGGAGGTTTTAATGTATGATCATATTTTCCCAAAACATATTCTCAGTTTTATTCACAAAAAAATACGTGAAATAAAAAACACGCCAAGCATGTCCTTCACAAATCATATTGATTAGAGGGACTGAACATCTCAAGTGACTGAATCCAGTAATGTAAATGAATGAAAAGGTCGCCATTGGAAACGCTGAAAAAGACAAAGCCCTCCACAAAGTGCCGGCTTGAGAATACACATAGCTGATACATGTTGTCATATGCCCATGTGTTAGCTGACTTTTATTTATGTGCGAGCACTTTTAAATTAACGATCTTTACAAAACTAACGCCACCAACGGTAACTAGCTTCGCCAATCGCCAATTCGATTTTCGGAAAAAAGTCCGCTTGGCGCGCCTGCTCTTCTGTATATATACCTCAAAAAATACACATATGGGTAATAGTGCATATATGGGCATCGAACTTTTAGAAAGCAACAACAAATTCCGGGGAAAATATTGTACATTCTCCGAAATTAATTCAAAGTTTGGTGACATAGTCGCTTCAAAAATATTCGATTGTAAATTATTCTGAATGAATAGTCAATCGTGAAATCAACTGGATATCATATAAATCTTTAATATTATATTCATTTGAATCAAGTAAGAATTTTGACTACTCCAGGTCAGTAATGTTACAATCCAACGATGAAGTAGTGATGCGTTCATCCCTAATGAATTGATTGGCAACAATCGGTGTTTCGCATCAAGGGCCACAGAGTGACACAGTGTCAACTTAGATATGTCCTTGATTAATGACCGTTGTCCTTCTTGACACTGTATTACACATTACCTTATAATGGTAGGTGCCAAGTGTGACTGATTTACACCAAAGCCGGGCGCGCCAAGTGGACTTTTTTCCGAAAATCGAATTGGCGATTGGCGAAGCTAGTTACCGTTGGTGGCGTTAATTTTGTAACGATCGTTAATTTAAGAGTGCTCGCACATAAATAAAAGTCAGCTAACACATGGGCATATGACAACATGTATCAGCTATGTGTATTCTCAAGCCGGCACTTTGTTAAGGGCTTTGTCTTCTTTAGCGTTTCCAATGGCGACCTTTTCATTCATTTACATTAGTGGATTCAGTCACTTGAGATGTTCAGTCCCTCCAATCAATATGATTTGCGAAGGACATGCTTGGCGTGTGGTTTATTTCACGTATTTTTTTTTGAATAAAACTGAGAATATGTTTTGTGAAAATATGATCATACAATAAAACCTCCACTTGGCAAAATTTTTTCACAAATGTTTTTTTGTGATTCTTTTATCGGATTTCACTTTTTTTGCAAACATCAATTGTTTTCGCAGTAATATAATGAACAAGATGGATTATTTATCAATTATCATTCAATAGATTTTTTTTCCTCAATTTTACATCTTTCCATAATTTGCATGGGAATACGTTATAGTGCAATGAACGATAATAGCCCTCAAAGGGTTGAATTTGATAATCAACATTTTGAGGGTTCCAATATTGCGTGAGGTAATAGTATATTTCCTCATTAGTGGGAATTTATAGCACGAGCCGAAGACGAGTGATATAACCCCACGAGCTATCGAACAATATTTTTCATTACAATCTGTGGATTAAGTGATTTATAGGCACTTTTAGAAACGTCAACTGTGCCTATAAAGTCACTTGTCGGCACAGCGTGATGAAAAAATACGTACACTGCACTGATGATACGCGAGAAGGAGGAATAGCCGCGAAAAACTTTTCCATAAGCGGCATTTCGCACGCAGATGGACGGGCTTCTACATCAAAGTTTAATAGCTGTGGTGCCTGAACTAATTCGTTACGGGATTGGAGTATGGCAGTGCTCCAAGAAATTGCCCACACAATTGAACAAATTAATCATTTCGACGATGTGAATCGTTTGCAGGTGGTTTACAGGTCAATGATAGCAAAAAATTAGCGTTTCATCGACAATGGTTGAGTTCTAATGATTGTTCAAAACTGATAAAATTTTTAACCGGAAGATAGACCGCAAATTTTGTAAATAAATAAATGAATTATTTGGACTCTGTGAATCGTTTGCATGTGGTTTGCAGGTCCATGATAGATAACAATTTCCATTAGATCCATAATAATAGATTTTTAATGATTTTTGTAAAATAATTAAAATTTTTATAGGAAGTTAGCCCTAAACTTGAAAAATTATTAACATCTACTCATTATGGATTAACCGCTAATTTTTAGCTATCAGTGACGTGTAAAACACCTAGAACCAATTTACAGGTTCCCTAATATTAATTTATTCATAAAAATCTTCCCATAAAAAATTTAATTATGTTCAAAAAATCTTAAAAAATTAATTATTATCCATCGAATAAACAGTAATCTTTCATTGACCTGCAAGTCACCTGTCAACGATTAACAGGGTCCAAATAGTTAATTTATTTAATTCGGTGGTCCATGCCATACTCCAAGCCCGAATTAGTTCAGGCGCCACCGCTACGACACTTTCATTCGGAAACTTATTCATATGCATGAGTATGTCTCCGGTAGTCTCTGGACAAAAGGAGGAAAAGAGAAAAAGACACACATTATGATATTCGTTGCCAACTTTGACGAACAAATCTAACGCTGAGAGAAAATAAAACTGAGGAAATATGACATTATGATGGTTGCTATGGGAGGATATTTTTATTTAGTGATTCAATCGAAAAAGTAAAAATATCGTCATAAAGCTCACAGTCAATTTATGTAATTCAACTAAGGCCCGATTTCGCGAAAAATTCACGTATTACGAGAAAAAAAATCAAACACATTTTCGGAGTAGTTGTGTCGTGTATATTATACGCGACAGCATCGGCATGTGACGTCACACCGGTAAAACTTCCACATGGCAGATACGCAGTCGCGTATCTTGATTTTTGGCCAAATCGGGCCTTAGTTACATCATATAAGTTGACTGTGAGCTTTAAGAAGATATTTTTACTCTTTCAATTGAATCACTAAATAAAAATATCCTCCCATAGCAACCATCATAATCTCATATTTCCTCAATTTTATTTTCTTTCAGCGTTAGATTTGTTCATCAAAGTTGACAACGAATATAATGTGTGTCTTTCTCTCTTTTCTTGCTTTTGTCCAGAAACTACAGGAGACATACTCGTGCGTATGAATAAGTTTCCGAATGAAAGAGTCGTAGCGGTGGCGCCTGAACTAATTCGGGCTTGGAGTATGGCATGGACCAGGCATGAGCAAAATGCGCTCGATCGGCTCACCTAGCTCCCAACCTCAATTAGGCCAATGACTAGAAAAGAAGGGGTCCTATTGTACCGTGCAGGTAGTTGGAGGGCCGAGCCCACGATGCTTGGATCAGAATGGGGGTATCGTTACGTCAGTCAACGCGCACAAATTTGAATTTTTGAACGAAAAATATGAATGTTTTTCTTGCTGCATTTTGCATTGTTAAAAAATATCAATTAATCATTTTTCCCTCTATCAATTTCCGCATAGAATTCCGTTGAATGAATTACTCTGAATTGAATATTTCGGCAGCAAATTAATTGAAAAAAACTGTTGAAAAGATTTTTTAATTTTTGTTAATACGGTTTGAACCTTCCCTCAGCAGTATTTTAAAAATTTAAGAGTTTTTACCGTAAAAATGCACAAGAAAACAAGAAATTTGAATTCCATAATTTCATGACTTTTTGACTTTATTTCATTATATCGATCCCACTGTTAAACATTTGAAAATTCATCCATTTTCAGCTAACCACGTAAATGAATAATTACTGCTGGAAAACATGAAAATTATTAGCCGCAGAGAGTGATCGAGCAAAAATAATTGAAAAATGTTCACGGAATAAAAAATATGTGGTCTGGCTGACAATTGTGGAGTGAGTCTCTGCCAGACAATTATTTGGGATTTGTCCCAATATGAATATTGAAAGAATAAATAGATTCATACAAAAAATGGAGTTAAAAGAATCCGTTCATACAAATTATTTGAGAGAAATTTCCTTGTAGAATTTTCATGGTAAAATCATTTTGAGGTGTCTTCTTTGGCTCATATATCGGCAAAAAATTAGAAAAATAGATTAAAATGTAAGGAAAAATCCCATTCGTTTCAAACCCAGAGCTTTCTGTGGGACATTTATATTACAAAAAATTCTAAAAGAATACAATCACAAACTTATATAGGTTTCACAGAAATCTAATAAAGTTCCAATAGAATCATCGGGCGAGCCTGATAATAGTTTCCGTTGAATTGTTTTTGTGCTATCGACTCGAAAAAGTTTGACTAAAAACAAATTCCTGAGGAATTTCTCTTTAATATCTCAAATATTGTTTTGGTCAGATTGAAATGGTTTTTTTCAAGAGTCCTGGATCAAGGCGTTTCAAATCATGGATCAGTAAACATCGGTGCCTAAAGTTACAGTGAATTTCAACGGAAACCTTTGAAAAGTATTGTAGGCTGTCGACAATTTTTAATTAATATCAAATTATGAGATGCCAAGTTCATAAGTGGAAATGCTGGCGCGTATGGTTCGGGGTAGTCCCCAATTTTACGGACAAAATGGACAGGGCAGACTCTGTGGCGGCGCCGATGAATTTTAAATTTACCCCGAAGACGTACCTGTCGAAGGGTGATTTTATTGAGAGGGTAGGTAGCCTGTTGGAAGCGGGATGGCGGTGGAAGTGAGGGGGGGGGGATAAATTCCTTTGCTTTAACCCCAGTGATTGGCCAAAAACGATTTTACAATTGGAAAACGTGGGAACAAGTAATTTTTCATGAAATTTCCTCCTTGTTTCCCACATTCAGTCTGTTCTTTTGAAGTGAGCGATACACAAGTGTATTTAACTACCGAGCGCCAGTGCAGATTATTCCCATATCTTTTTTCTTAAAAATTTATCTAGTATCTCTTTTCATTTTCAATTTTGTCAGTGAGTTGTGATGGAGCCTCAGGGTAAAAAATTGAAAAAGTTTCATTTTAACGGTGAGTGGGAGATATCGTTTGCATGTTGTGAAATAAAGGGTAAAGTAGTGTGCATGTTATGTGAAACAACGTTCACGTGCCCAAAATCGTTTAATATCGGGAGACATTACAAGAATCACCACGCTCAATTTGACGTTGATTTTCCTCTTTCGTCGGAAGCTCGTGGCAACGAAATTGGTGTAATGAAAGCAAAGCAGTTGTCATCGTCAAATGCAACTGTTTTGTGCACTAACGATTCGGTAATAAATTCGGCAAATGTAATGCCTCCCCAAATTGAACGATCAAGCGCAGCGTCGAAGTCCCGCAAATATAGTTTTAATTTACGGTGGGAACATTTATTTGCATGCTCTAAAATTGGAGAAAAAGCTTTCTGCTCATTATGCGATTTCGAATTCGCAAGCATGAAATCGTTTAACGTGGAATGACATTATAACACCCGTCATGGTAGCTTTGACGAAGAATTTCCTCTCGATTCGGATGAGCGATTGAATAAAATCCCGGCTTTAAAAAAAAAAAAATCATATTCATAAAGACCACACAACCGTTTTATGTAACGATAATGCACAGACCGCGAATCTAATGTCATTTCAAACGGCATATCAAATGGCTAAAGACAAATCATCCTTAAGCGCCAGGGAGAAATATAAAGAGCTTTTCGTGACCCACATAAGTACGCGCTTTCGGGGCACTGAGCTTTATGAAATAATGATTACATTTGATAGTAAATTACCGGTTTAGCGACGTACACACGAAGATTAGAGATAATTAGCCACAATCTACCGGCTCAGTTGCGAGCAGATTTCTCGCGTTGTGATTATTTTTCTTTTCAATTAGATGAATCGACGGATAGATCAGATCACGCCCAAGTCGCAGTTTTTGTTACATTAATTTTCCCAGATCTTTCCGTCAAAGGAGAATTATTCACCATGTTTTCCATGCAAACCACGACAAAGGGCGAGGACATTTTTGCAGACTTGAAAAACGATTTCAGTGCTGCAAAAGTGCCGTTCGATAAGTTAGTTAGTATCATCACAGATGGGGGGGCTAACATGACCGGGCGCGTGAAAGGGTTTATTGCGAGATGCAAGAATGATTCCGATTTTCCCAACTTCAGCCACATTCATAGCATTCTTCATCAATTAGCTTGTGTGTAAAGAAAATTTCCGTTGACGTAATTTCGTTAGTTGTTAAATTAATTAATTCTATAATTGCAAAACCGCTACAGCAACGTTTGTATAAACTTTTCAAAGAACAGAATGATTTAGAATCGCGCGATTTATTGTATCACACAGAAGTGAGATGGCTGAGCAAGGACGCTATGCTCGAAAGGTTTTGGGAAAATCTGGAAGATATCGTAGCTTTTTTCGAATCCCGCAATGAAAAACATGGTGAATTGTACGATATTGCATGGCTTTCAGTGCTTGCCTTCACCGCTGACTTAACGGAAAATATCAATTTTTACAAGAAGCAGATGCAAGGCTCTAATAAATTTTTTTGGAAGTACCTAAAAGATCTTGAAAATTTCAAGTTTTTCCTGTCCTCCGCAATTGCTGAACTCAATAAAAATTCTATCCCTTTTGTTTTTGCACGACTACAGAGTCTTGTTGATAAGCATGAAGATTTTAAACTGGATTTTGCCAATTTTTCAGTATGTATTGAACAGATTTTAAATATCATTAATTCTAGATTTCAAGATATAGTTCAAACGGGCGAGATAATCGAATTTTTACGTTCTCCCAAAAAGTCTGACCTAAACATCCGCCAAATAATCTCATTAATTAGTAAAAATTCCCATCCGGTAAACCAAGTTCAGATTTATCACGAGATAATTAATTTGCAACGCGACGAAGAGCTTTTGCGTCTGACTTCAAATAGTATTTGGCAACAAATTTCTGAAACAAACGCGTATCCAAGTTTATTACTTGTTTATAAAAGAATTGCCTGTTTGTTCGGTACTTCATATTTATGTGAGTCTGCATTTTCACATATGAATCAAATTAAATCGTCAAATCGCACAATTTTAACGGACTCTACTTTCAAAGATACAATATTAATTGCAATAAGTAATTATTCACCAGATTTAGAAAAATTATCAGCTGCCGTGGAGTTCCACTTTTCACATTAATAATTTTTAATGCAATGGCGCATGATGCATGACTTATTAATAATCGAGGCATGGGGTTTCTATGTTGCTGTGCATGCAATTTTCTTACTTTCCTAATATTTTCGGCTATTTCTGCCCATTCCTCAATCTCGTTCCCTTCCAACACTGAGAGAAGAAAATGGTTTAGAAAATTATAAAAGATCTAACCACTAACGATCAAGGAGTTTGCGGCTAGATATTTTTTCATATTATCACACCATTTTTTTCTTCAAGTGCTTTCCTGACGGAATACGCCTACCACCTTCCCGTGGTTTCCGTTAAGCAGCTATGAAAAGTGCTGGCCAAGAGTGGGCAAAATTTATAAATATTATTAAACTTATAAACTTATAAAACTTACATACATAATTTATTGATTGAATTTTGAAGAACTGACGTCTCATTTTTTTCCAATTTTTACAAAAATAATTATTCCATATGAAGGTAACCAAGAAATAAACAATTTCTGGCACCGTGATGTTTGAACCATTACCCCCGATACAACTGAGGATTTACCACGTTGAATTGGTAAAAATTTGTTTGAATTTTTAGGCGGTAAGGTTTTTTAAATTTGAAAGGAAAGCGCGCGGTGCTCTCTCTGTCTAACTGCGCCCCACTTCGTACATGCTGCTACTCCCCCCGTGACTACGGTGGGCTTTACGCAATTGGGGTATTGTATTTTTAATAATGGGTCTAATAGGGTTTTATGGCCCCGGCTCTCGAGGGTCCGACTCTGCCCATGCCTGGCATGGACCACCGAATTAAAGAAATTAATTATTTCGCCCCTGTTAATCGTCTACAAGTGAGTTTCAGGTCAATGATAGATTACCGTTTATACGATAATAATTAATTTTTACAGATTTTTTGAAAATAATTAAAATTTTTATCGGAAGATGAATCCCATTTTTCTGTAATTAGCTAAACTAATTATTTGGAGCCTGTCAATTGGTTCCAGGTGTTTTACAGGTCAGTGATAGCTAAAAATTAGCGGTTAATCCATAATAAGTAGATGTTGATAATCTTTCAAGTTGAGGGTTAACTTCCGATAAAAATTTGGATTATTTTACAAAAATCATTGAAAATCAAGTATTTTGGATCAAACGGTAAGCAAGTTCTGGATGTGGCAAAGTTGACACGAACAGGTGACAATGAATTTAGTGGCGATACGGAACAAGACCCGGTTCTATTTCTTGAAAAAGTTCATAGCAAAACGGATCTGCTACGAAAATCGACTCGAATAGAATTGACTTACCTAGATCGTTGTACGGCATGTAATTACATGAATACTTCCAACGAAGTTAGATTCAAGATTACTCTCTCGCTGAGTGATTTGAAAAAGACCATTGATTTGAATAATTTAATTAAACAAGCTTTCGACGGGTGGAAAGAGATTAATCAATTTTGTACTCATTGTAACGAGCATGTGAAGTTCACTCCAAAGATGAGAATACATTCAACTTGTGATATACTTATTGTGCAATTGAATATATTCAACGTAAATACAAAAAATATCAAGCAGAAAATCGAGAATTGGAAATTGAAGGAGGTGTCAACAACTTCCGTTTCTGTCATTAGTAATCAATATTCTGTTAATAGTGCTATACTTCAATGTGCTATGAAGTGTGATCACTATACCTGCTTATTGAGAGACAATCAAAATATTTGGGTTCACATAGACGATACAGTTATTTCAAAAAGTCGATGGCCACGAAATGCAGAAGATGTATATATATTATTTTTAGAGAGAAAAAAATGGACATGTGAAAACATAAGAACAATCTGAAAGGTCATTCCTTCTTTGTGACTATGACACCCTCGATAAAAGTGACTGGATATGTCTAAAATCTGTCTCAGGCCCTTCTCGTTGGGTCGACACCTGAGTAATTTAGAGGGGAACCAATCTGAGCAGTTATAGGACCCCTCAAAATGTTGATTATGAATTTCAACCCTTTGTGGGCTGTTATCGTTCATTGCACTATAGCGTATTCCCATGCAAATTATGGAAAGATGTAAAATGGAGGAAAAAAAATCTATTGGTTTATAATTGATAGATAATTCATGTTGTTCATTATATTACAGTGAAAACAATTGATATGTTTGCAAAAAGAAGTGAAATCCTAGGAAAAAATCACAAAAAAACGTTTGTGAAACAGTTTTGCCAAGTGGAGGTTTTATTGTATGATCATATTTTCCCAAAAAATATTCTCAGTTTTATTCACAAAAAAACACGTGAAATAAAAAAGACGCCAAGCATGTCGTTCACAAATCATATTGATTAGAAGGCCTTAACATCTCAAGTGACTGAGTCCAGTAATGTAAATGAATGGAAAGGTTTTCATTGGAAACGCTAAAGAAGAAAGAGCCCTCTACAAATTGTCGACTTCAGAATACACATAGCTGATACATGTCGTCATATGTCCATGTGTGAGCTGACTTTTATTTATGTGCGAGCACTCTTAAATTAAGGATCTTGACAAAACTAGCGCCACCAACGTAACTAGCTTCGTCAATCTTCAATTCGATTTTGGGAAAAAAGTCCACTTGGCGTACTTGCTCTTCTGTGTATACCTCAAAAAGTACACCTGTATAATTGAATAGTTCATATATGGGCATCGAAGTTCAAGAAAGCAACAACAAATTTCGGGGAAAATATTGTACATTCTCCGAAATTAATTCAAAGTTTGGTGACATAGTAACTTCAAAAACATTCGATTTTAAATTATCCTGAATTAACGGTCAATCATGAAATCAAGTGGTAATCATGTAAATCTTTAATATTATATTAATTTGAATCAAGTGAGAATTTGGACTACTCCAGGTCAGTAATGCTACAATCCAATGATGAAGTAGTGATGCCTTCATCCCTAATGAATTGATCGGTAAGAATAGGTACTTTGCATCAAGGGCCACAGAGTGCCAGAGAGTGTCAACTAAGATATGTTCTTGATTAATTACCGTGTTCCCTGCCGACACTGTGTTACACATTACCTTATAATAGAAGGTGTCAAGTGTGACTGATTTACACCGGGCGCGCCAAGTGGACTTTTCTCTGAAAATCGAATTGGCGATTGGCGAAGCAAATCACCGTTGGTGGCGCTAGTTTTGTCAAGATCATTAATTTAAGAGTGCTCGCACATAAATAAAAGTTAGTTCACACATAAATAAAAGTTAGCTCAAACATGGGCATATGACAACATGTATCAGCTATGTGTATTCTCAAGCCGGCAATTTGTAGAGGGCTTTTTCATCTTTGGCGTTTCCAAAGGCGACCCTTCCATTCATTTACATTACTCGACTCAGTCACTTGAGATGTTAAGGCCTTCTAATCAAGATGAGTTGTGAACGACGTGCTTGGCGTCTTTTTTATTTCACGTATTTTTTTGTGAATAAAACTGAGAATAGTTTTTCGGAAAATATGATCATACAATAAAAGCTCCACTTGGCAAAATTTTTGCACAAATGTTTTCCAAAAAAAACCTGGCTGGCGCCCAATCGTGAACGATAGAGGCGGCAGCCAGAATAGTTTGAGGATTATCCCGGGGTGTTGACCCGGGAAAAATACTCTTACAATACATACATACAGGCATACATACATACCGGGAAAGCTCCCACCAAAACAGCTCTCCGATAAGAAGAAAGGCGACAGGAAAAAGCGGAAGAGTCCCTCGAAACGAGCGGTGAGACCTGATGCTCTGATTGTTTTGCTCTAACGATAAGACGAAACATGCAGATATACTTCGCCGCGTTGAGAAGGATGTATCCTCCGAGGACGCTATTGGTTGCGTTGACAAGATCCGTCGAACGGCAACAGGGGATATGCTCATCATCCTGAGCAAGAAGACGACTGACGGAGCGCCGCAGCTGCGAGCGGCGATCGCCGAAGTCCTCAAAGACGAGGCGGCTGTGAGCAGTAAGGGGCCCCAGGAGGATCTCGAGATCAAAGACCTCGACAACATTACAAGGAAGGACGATGTCATCGCGGCCCTGCAAGCAGTGGCGGGGGCGGATTACGAGATCAAGGCGTATGTGGTCAAGTCTCTTCGTAGAGCATATGGCGGGACCCAGACTGCCTCAGTGAGACTCGAAGGTGCTACAGCGGAGAAGATCCTGGGGGAGCACGGGAAGATCAAAATAGGCTGGGTGAACTGCCGGGTGAGGAGGGTGAAGTGCCCGCCCAAGTGCTTTAAGTGCTGGCAATACGGACACATCGCCATTCGATGTAAGAGCACAGTTGACGGTTCGAAACTCTGTGTCAAGTGCGCAGAGGAAGGACACAAGGTCAAGGACTGCAAAAATGAGTCAAGGTGTGCCCTGTGCACGGAAAAAGACGATTCGAAGAACTGTGCTCATGTCGCGGGTAGCAGCAGATTCCCAACGTACAGGGAGGCACTCCGGGAGTTCAGCAACAAAAGGCGATAGTACGAGGGTTAACCGCAAGGTGCTCCAGCTCAATCTCAACCACTGCGAGGTTGCACAGGATCTGCTCATGCAATCGGTAAGGGAGCTGAAGCCAGACGTGGTAGTGATATCGGAGCCATATAGACACCTCGACACGCAGCCCGGGGTTGCCGACGTGTCCAAAACGGCCGTCGTTTGGTATTGCAGCGGACTCCCATTCCAGAGCGCCGCTTGTAGTACGGAGGTAGGCTTTGTGAGGACCAAGGTTGGAGGAATACATCTCTACAGCTGTTGTGCCCTACCTAGCTTTCCATTGGACGTGTTCACCGACTTTCCGGATAGGCTGTCTGGAGATGCGAAGCAGCATTTTCCCATGGCGATAGCCGGGGACTTCAATGCCTGGGCAGTCGATTGGGGAAGTCGAGAGACGAACGCGAAAGGCCAAGCCATGCTGGAAACACTGTCATCGCTGGACGTGGTCCTGCTTAACACCGGCAGCGAACCGACGTTCATGGAACGACACCATTGCTGAGCTGCGGAAGGAGTGCAACGCCGCGAGAAGAGCATCCCAGCGCGCCCGGAAGAAACCGAACTTCAAGGAGCTGGAAATGAGTACAAGAAGTCGCGTCATAAGCTGAATAAGACCATAAAGCGTAGCAAAGCGCATTCCTGGAATGAGCTGATTGGTAAAGTAGACGCTGATCCATGGGGCAGGCCGTACAAAGTGGTAATGGCTCTGTTCAAAAATCAACCGATACCACGGCCAACGTGCCCTGACCTTCTGGGAAAAATTGTCACCGTTTTATTCCCACAACAACCGGGACTCCAGGGGGCCAACAAGCAGAAGGGTCAGTTGACGATCCCAGAAGTCACTGAGGGTGAGCTAATGGAGACATGCAGGAGGGTTGGAAACAGCAAGGCCCCTGGTCTTGATGGGATTCCTAACATCGCGCTAAAAGCCGCCATCTAAGCCCTACCGGGACTATTCTTGGACGTGTATAACGAGTGTCTCAGCGAGGGTACTTTCCCCGCCAATTGGAAGCAGCAGAGACTGGTGTTACTCCCGAAAGGGAAAAAGCCAACGGACGAACCGTCATCCTATCGTCCTCTCTGATTGCTGGACACAGCTGGCAAGATCCTCGAACGTATCGTCCACAGAAGAATTGACGCAGCTGTTGGACCACTGCTAGCCGGTCATCAATATGGGTTTCGGAAAGGCCGATCAACACTGGATGCCATCAACCTCATTATCGACACCGCCAGAGAAGCGATCACAGGAGCGAGGTGGCTCGGGGGCACAAAGAAGTACTGCCTAGTGGTTACACTGGACATCAAGAATGCTTTCAACTCAGCCAAGTGGGACTGTATCATGGAAGCACTTGAAAGACTGCACGTGCCCGAGTATCTTCGGAACATGGTGGCCAACTATTTCACCGAAAGGGTACTCAAATACGACACGGAGGATGGTCCCAAGAAGTACAAGGTTACAGGAGGGGTGCCCCAGGGCTCGGTACTGGGCCCTCTTTTGTGGAACATTATGTACGATGGCCTACTGAAGCTGACTCTGCCACCGGAGGTGAAACTGATCGCCTTCGCGGATAATGTGGCCGTAGTCGTTGTAGGGAAACACCTCGAAGAGATTCAACTAGCCCTCGATATCACCTTCGAGGCAGTCCGCACATGGATGGGAACAGTGGGCCTAAGCTTGGCGGAGCACAAAACCGAGGCCGTGTTGATTACGAGCAGAAAGGCACTGGAGACAATCACGCTGCGAGTCGGAAGTTATGAAGTCTCATCTCAACCGTACATTCGGTACTTGGGGGTGATGATTGACGCCCGGCTCAACTTCAAACAGCAGATTGAGCATACGACGATCAAGGCATCCGCCGTCCGAGCAGCTCTCTCACGTCTGATGCCTAATGGAGGAGGCCCCAAGCAGAGGAGGCGGGCGTTGCTGACGTCCGTGATTACGTCAGTCCTGACAGACGGCATCTCTGTTTGGGCTGACGCACTGCAGATGCAGCAATTAAGGCAAAATGTGGCTTCGGTCTATCGGCTGAGCGCTCTCAGAACAGCAAGCGCTTACCGCACTGTGTCTGAGGACGCATTGTGTGTCATCGCCGGTATGCTGCCCATAGAGGAGTTGGCCGAAGAACGAAGATCTTTATATCGTCGAATGCGTACGGAGGACATCAGCACAGCACAGCTTGTAACGGACGAGAGATGTAAAAGCATCAACCTATGGCAGCAGAAGTGGGACACCTCAGGTAAGGGGCGATGGACCTACCGTCTCATACCTAAGATAGGTGTATGGCTGAATCGAAATTACGGTGAAGTCAATTACTATGTAACCCAGATGCTTACAGGACATGGGTGCTTTCGGGCGTATCTCCATAAGTTTAAGCATGAAGATTCTCCCGAATGCCCACTATGCATGCATACTATTGAGGACGCTGAACATGTGTTTTTTGCATGTCCAAGATTCAGCACGAACCGTTCTGAGTGGGAATCTGCACTTGGTGGCAAGATCTTGCCCGAGAACCTGATGGATGCAATGGTGGCATCGAACACCTCCTGGGACACCACAAGCGACTTCGCGGCTCAGGTCTTGAAGGAACTGCGAGAGGAAGAGCGCCGTCGTAAGAACGCTGACTGAAAGAGGAAGCAGCTGGAACCTCCTACTCACGCCAACATCCGAGTGAGGAAGGAGAACGAACGATCCAGCAATGAGTTGAGGAAGAGCTACTGCTAGTACGACCCCCCTGTGAAGTAATGCCTAACGGCGGTTCCGCCGGGAATACGGGGTAAGAAAAAAGAGGAAAACGGGGGTTTACTCAGTAAAAATCTGAGATCTGTTTAACATCACTTTCCAGAATCTTTAGAAGATTACCCGAAACCTCTTAGAAAAAAAAAAAAAA
>NW_011887916.1:53733-70778 GCF_000806365.1 Fopius arisanus | reverse complement strand
CAGATATGTCATCTAAAAACCCCATATTCAGACTTTTCCACTACGTATAAGAATTTCTGTCCGTAATAGTATTTTTCAGCCTAAATCGGAGAAACCGATCTTCTTCCCTCACAGCTCATGTAAAAATCGCTACCCAATTACCGCTTATCGTACTGCCAAGCCCAACCTGACCGATCGATCCTATCAGGTGAGGGAAGCTGGGGTTAAAACTCCACTTGACTTTCTAAACGGCATGTAAAGTTGACCACAAGTCCACGATAGTAAGCATGGGACGGAGGCTGATGTTTTTCATGGTAAAACATGAAAATCGATTTTTTACTGAAATTTTGGACAATTATGCTTTGGTTCATTTTGATTACAGAAATATACAATTTTTTAAATGCCATCCCTACATATTACCTATCTTATCATAAAAAGCTTGAAGTCGTTTTCAAGGACTTTTGTGCAGTTTGCGAGGAAACAAGCCATTATACGCTGAGAAATATTCAATGAAAGTTACGTTTTTTCAGGGAAATCTACGACAAGTGAAAAAGTACGTAACTGTTCCTTAATTTTTACTGAATACTGTTTTCATTCGCAGATTACGCAATAGGGACGGAATTCTTATTGAACATTTCTCTCCGTATAGCTGTCTGTTAAGTGACTACAGTTTTAGGTGGTATTTTGGTTTTTAATTCATTTCTATAAATGCCATTAGCGGGTCCAACGTGGGTCAGTGAGGAAATAATCTCAACCAAATACGTTTTAACAGCCATATCGTGTAATTTTATAGTCACGTTATATGGTCTGTCAGTAATCATGGGTATTGGAAAATTTGCAAAATCGGTGTTACGTGTCTGGTCAGTTATCTGATGATGCATTTCATTAATACTCCATCAAAACTTGAGGTCGATTTTCGCTCGGGTAATACACTTTGAGAGAAGAGAATTCATGGTGTTCTAGTAGCTTTGGCGAAAAGACAATCTGGTACTCCGCTTGGACCAAGATTCATCCATGCGTGATTTGAATAAGGTAATATGGAATTCCGAAATATTCTTAATATGAGTTATACAATACATTTTTCATGGAATTCTGGCATTCTGGCATTCTGGAAGATCTGGTGCAATATGGGGAGGTCCCGGGTTCGATTCCCGACTCACAGAGTTGAAATGATATAGTGGTTGGAAATCGTTTATTCTAGCCTGATGCTACTCATTCTTACTTGAAGGAAGGACAGTGAGAGTTTCTAGGGATTTTGCGATGCTTTTTATCCTGACCAAGATTTGAACCTCGTCATAAATCAGTTTTTAGCCGATTTTCGCACTAGATACATAATTTGATTCCAATTCGTCAAAATGAAAAGAAAAGAAGTCGGAACTACATCAGAATTTTCAGGAAAGGTAAGTTAGCATAAATTCAATGATTGTACTAGCTCAAACGCAACTTATAGATCGGCTAATGTGACATTCAAAACCGAATCCTGATGTTCGAAACTACAGTAATTGTCTATCAAGAAGGGAGCAAGAATGAAATGTGTTAAAATGAAATGAAAGAATTTATTAAGATCTATGATGCTATGGAACCAAATATGGCATCAAATAAAACAAAGAAAATAGGGAATCTGTGCCCATAGCAAAGCTAAGTTGCAAAATAAAGGAATGGCTACTGACTTCAACCAAGACGAAAGTTTAAGGCACACAAAAAAAATCATCGGTGTCTCAAATTAATATCAAATAGCGTCCTTCCTTTGTGGAACCGGCGCACAGGTCCACTTCTAATAGCCGCCAAACGGGAAGCAATCGCTGAAAATTGTGAAGATGATGTTAACAGGTGGCAAACGCGGTAGTTGATAAGATTGGCCGCAGTGAATTAATTAGTCGCCAATCACAACTTAACAAGCATGCCCAACAGGTATACAAGGTGTAACTTAATAAGTGCAATACCTCCCCACAACGAGTTCAAAGACGCCTCCCGAAGAATTACTCCGCGGCAATGTTTTTAGCGTTATCTCTGAAACAATTGGGTTCAAGGGATTTTTGCATTGATTATTATTTGTTGCAAATCGAATTTGCAGCAAAAAAAATTGAGCACAAAAATGCTTCAGGCGGAATGTTTTTTTAATTACCGACTAAAAACCATTCAACAGTTTATTGCAATTATTCAATAAATAATTGGGCTTAGGTAATTTTTGCATAAGATTTCATTGTTGCAAATTCGAGTTGCAACAAATAATAGTCAATGCAGAAATCCCCTGAAACCAATTATTTAAGAGATAACGCTAAAAACATTGCCGCGGAGTGATGCGAGAAATTGAGAGAGAAATACCATTCCTTCTCTCGCGCTCAAGGGTGGACGTAAGACTTTATCCCGCCTTCTGCTAGCTAGAAGGGAAATCATTCACACCTGAGCGCGGAGCCATACAGACGTATGGCCGCTTAACGCTACAGCGTCATTGGCTGTCCTGTTTACCCCAATATCTCTGGACCGGTGCTTCCGATCCAGAAGTGGAAAAGGACTTTTCGGCTCAGACCCACCCCCTGTACATGCTGGTTCAGTATCGGCACGTACTTCTAGGACATCCTGTATATTCCATCATTGTATGCTACTTTCTACTTTTCGAACATTACAAAACTCAATTACGTAATGGGATTTTTGAAAATCCTATTTACATTATGCACATTAAAGTCAAGTTTAGGATATTTTGGGATGGTAGTTCTGTCGGCTATCTCGATCTTCCCCGGGGCTTTCTCGAATCATTGAAGAATGTGAGGACTGTGGCCCTAATGCTTAGGGAGTAGGAGGCTTGTGAATAGGCAACTGCACAGTGTAAACACATAAAAACATTCTCAACCACTGTATGAGACTTCCGGGCATTTACTCATACTGGCGTACGAGCGCTCCATGTTAGATAGGGTGGGCATTTGAACCCAAAGAAGATTGACTAAAGTGGAGGCTCAGTTCAAGGGGAAAGCTTACGTTCGATCCTACCCATTATTCTTTTTTCTTTTTATAAAAAAATAATTTCAACTTTTTTGTAAATGGCTAATCAATCGAAATATCGTTTAAGAACTGTACGAGATGGTAATTCGATTAATCATTAGCCATTTACGGAAAAAAATTAGAGGTATTTTCATTTGAAAAAAACGAGTAATGGCTGGGATCGAACTCAAGCTGTCGGCGTGCCAACCAATCACGTTGCCGATGAGTTTTTTTTTTAGAATTTCTTTATTTTTGGTCCTTTGGTTTTACAAAATTAAAGGCTTAAAATAGACTCCGTGTAAAAAAAAAGCCTTAAGGTATACGATATGAGTGGTAGAGGTGGTCTACAGAACACATCTCGCTCATCAGCGATTTCGGCCGATTACGGGCTAGTGGTATGGGGAGTATCGTATCTTGGTTGAATAGTTTCATTGTATCAGTATTTCGTTTCAACGTTCAGCTTGTGGAAAAATTGGGACCGAATGGCAAAAAAAACACGAGACTTGGGAGAGACTTGAAGCTAGATTTAAACCTACTATGTACAAATATTTACAATGGATGTTAGGCTGATGGGAGCACCCATCCATCTATCTTTTTTTGGGGAAAGCCTGGGGCCAGTAGCGCTAGGGGACGGCGGAGTTTCCAGGTCGATTGATCAGCCTTACTGTCAGTTCGGGGATGTACTTCGTCTCTTCGTCTAGCCAACTGAATTTAGGGCTGAGGCGGTGGTTATCAAGGGAGTCGCGGTGCGAGATTGCCGTGGAGTATATTACTGGGTGATTGTCGAAGGCCTGGAGTAAAATTTTTTTGTTGGAGGGGTGTGTGGAGAGGTGGGACAGCTTTCGGATGTTGCTGGCATCCTGTATGATGCCAAGTCTGTCCAGGTGTGTGAAGGCTTGTGGCTGGAGGTAACAAGATTGGGTGGCTAGGTGGGATTCGATGGGCTCAGCGTGGGAGAGCTTCCGTATGGTTTCGTTGTAAATTTTTGTTAGATGGGCGAAGTAACATCTGATGAGTCTTATGATGGAATTGTCAATCCTGGGTATGTTTGCTTCGTCATATAGGGCCTGGTTGTTGATCATGCGTTGGTAGTGTGAGTGTGGGGATCTGTATTTATGGACTGCAGCGCGGACGCACTTACGCTCGAGGAGTCTTAGTTTCTCGATGGTGGAGGCGGCCATATTCCACCATACTGGGCAGACGTAGGTCTCATGAGCAGTAGGTAATAGATTATGCCAGCGCGGCATGAGATCAGGTGATTGTGGAAGAGGCGTTTCAAGGAGTGGAATCTATTTTCTGCTTTTTTCAGTTGATTGTGGACGTGGGTGGAGCAGCGAGCAAGGTGGTCAATGTGGACTCCCAAGTATTTGACTGAGTGCTTGGTGGGGATTGTTTCTCCTGCTCTGGTATCCGGTTTAAACGGAGAAATTTTTAGGGCGTTGCTTCTGGACAGATTGTACCTGTTAATTTGCTGGGCTGGTCTTCTATTCTATGAGGATAGTCTCGCACTTTCACGTTCATGCGGAGATTCGACATTGAATAAAAGTTGTTTATTTTGTTGACGAGGGTTTCAAGGGTTGGCTGGATGTTCTTGACGCTTTTTCCTACTTAATACATTATAAGGTCGTCGGCATAGGCAATTGAGTGTGTGCTCGATTTCCTGGTGCTCGATGATGCGGAGCTACCAAAGCGCCACAGCGTCGCGGTGCAGGCGGACGACGAGGACATGTTCGCTCGGGAAGCAATCAATCTGATGAGCAGGCAAACTGCAGGACCCGAAGAAGAGGACTGGCTCGTCATCAAGGGCAGTGAAAGCAAGGGCGCCATGAGCGCCCCTTTTGCTGCCCTTGTCAGCGAGAAAACCCTGCAGTGTCTAAAGGTCCGCACCAGGAGTGTGTTAACTGTTGGCATGAATTTAGACGAGTCCTTGAGGTTGATTTTTTTGAAGGTGTTATCCCAATGTTTTGCCATCGCTGAGGCGAATTCTAAGTTGAGGTCTTCTCAGGTTTGTTTTAGAAGAAGTTTGATAGTTTTTGTGTCTGGTTTTTTGCTCCGAGGGTCCTTGGCTACCAATCGGTGCAGGAGAGTGAGAAGGGAGGACTTCTTCTTCTCTAGTTGCTTGATTCGTTTGGCGATGTATTTTTGAGTGTTACTAGCATTCGTGATGCTGTTATTAATGGCGAAGAGATAGTTATCTATTTCATTTTCGTCAAGATTTCGGTTGTTGGGTACATTGGAGTTATAATTCTGGCCTAGGTGGGATGTGAACTCGGTCCAATTTGTTGCCTTAAACATGTGTCTGGGTTTGGGAGGGGTTTCTGGGTATATAGAGGATGATTGGTCCAGTTGGATATTCATTAGTTATGCTTTGTGGTCGCTGTCGTAGATGGTGGTAGCTAATTTGTTGTTCTGCAGATTGATGATATTGAGCCGGGAGTCGATAATGCAGTGATCTAGGTAGGTTTGGGTTGGTGTGTATGTATGTTGCTAGCGGGAAGAAGTTTGCAGTTGTAAAGGGGTGCATTTGTGACGTACCAATCGATTAATGCACGTCCGTGGACCTCGTTCGAGTGGTCTCCATAGATATGGGAGGTAAGGGATGGGCTGTGGTGTTGAGGTTGTTATCAATTATTGTATTTGGGGTTCGAAGCCTCCGAGGTCGGCGATGGCTTGTATTTTTGAGGAATTTATGGCTACCAGGGTGGAAATTTCCGGGATTTTTCTGAATATTAGGTTTATGTCTGTTTTTAGGCTCTCTACCCAACTTAGGATCATGGTAGGTTGGCTTTCGAATTGATGGGGGGTTGTGGCCTTGTGGTTGCCTTGTTGGACGCTGCGGTAGGGTTTTCGGGTTATGAGGGGGGTCGTGCACAGCGAGGCGCGGGCCTACGATAGCTGTGGGGCGACAGCTTGGGTTCTGTTTTGGGTGGTCTGAAGGTTCTGTTTCAACAGGAACAGAGCGCTTTTATAGTAGAGGCATCCTTTGTATGATGCCGGGTGTACGTTGTGGCCGTAGTTGGCGCATTTTAGCTCCTGTCTATTGGAGTTGTTGGCAATGGGGCATTTTCCTGGCTCATGCGACTCACTACATTTTACGCACCTGAATGTGAGGTTATAATTTGAGCTGGCACGTCCGAAGCGTTGACACTTTTTGCACTGGAAAATGGTTTTTTTTTGCGAAGGTGCTCCCATCGTACACGTTGGTATGCCAGAGTTTTGATTTTGGTTAGTTCGAAGAGGTGACTATCGTGCGTTCTTTGAACCAGGAGGTGGTGGTAGGGTTTCGGTTTGTTGAACGAGATTTTTGTGACCTTAATTATGTTGACATTTTTTAAGTTGAGCTCAATAATCTCTTTGAGGATGTCGTCTTCATTAAAAGCGCCGTTAATGTCCTTAAGGACCATGGATTTAGGACGGAGGGCGTTGGGAGTGTAGGTGTAGCATTGTAGATTTGTTTCCTTGAGGCCGTTAATAATTTTTTCGAAGGTGTCTATTTCTGATGTTGAGATAGTCACTGTGTTGGTTTCGGTATCTTTTTTCACGGGGAAGGAGTGGTTGGGTAGTATCAAGGCTTTGAGGACGATGATTGTGTTGTTGATTGAGGTCTCTTTAAGATGGATAGGGGGTGGCCTGATTTACCTCGTTGACGTGTTGCGGGGGTTTTGTTGTTGCCGATGAGTCAACGCGCTCATCGGTAAGGGTGTACTATCATTAGGAGTATACGTTCATTATAGTAATAAATCCTTAGAAAAGTCACCCCCCCCCCCTTCAAATAATTTTATTGTTCCATGCAGTTTCTGATTCATTATTCTAAAAGCTTGACCGATTAAAAAAATATACCACAATATTGGAGAAAAATTTATTCAGATTCATACGTTTGCTTATTTACTCTGGGAAAATGAAAAACAAAAAAAAATTCGTTAAAATAATAGATATGGGGATCAAATGCAGTGAAAGAAGAATTAAAAATGAGTAGTAATTAGATTAGATTAATAAACTTGGAGGGTCGGACTGGCCGCTCCAATGCCACCGAACTCAAGTTAGAGTTATTGTAGCCACGCTTCTTTGCGGTTCGTATTATATCTCTAGCCCGGCCTTTTCTGCCAGTATTAACAAATCTGTTCCCTCCTTGCTCGCGACTTGACTAGCGGTGGGGAAAGCAGTGCTCCACCACCGTAGTCTCGTCGCTGCTAATGCCGGACAGTCGCACAGGATGTGTAAACTGTCCTCTATTGTTTCATTGCAGAATCTGCACTCGCATCCCAGCAAGCGCCCAGCATAAGACGGCCTGGGTACTTTTACTGTGATGCGAATTGATCTGAACGATTTGAAGGGCTCACTTGTCTTCCTCGGTCGCTCCTTGTCCCTCGGTGCGATTTTTCTGGAGCATCTTGATCGACGCTCTTTGAGTCCCGCAATGGGGTCTAAAATTGCAGGCCTTTAGACACTGCAGGGTTTTCTCGCTTCCATTTGAGTTTTCCCCTTCATTCAGACGAACGTGCTAATGAAATTCGAATTTTAAAAGAAAAAATTATATCGTCCCAAAATTCAACGCTTTTGTGTAATGATAACCTTCAAACCGCGAATTTAATGTCCTTTCAAGCCGCGTATCAAATCGCGAAAGAAAAATCATCATTTTGTGCCGGTGAAAAATATAAAGAGCTCTTTCGGACCCACATGGAAACGTTATTTCGAGAAACCGTACTTGATGAAAGAATATCGAGATTTGTGGAAAATTTACCGCTTTGAAGACGCACAATAATGCGAAGAATTCAATCAATCGGTGCCGACCTTCGTTCTCAGTTAGCAGATGACTTTTCTCGTTGTAGTTTTTTTTCATTACAATCAGATGAATCGATAGATAGATCAGATCACGCTCAACTCGCCGTCTTTGTTCGCTTAATTTTTTCGGATCCCTCCATTCGAGAAGAGTTATTCACTTTAATTTCTTTAAAAACGAACACCAAAGGTGAAGACATTTTTGGTGCTTTGAAACAAAATTTCATTTCTGCAAAAGTGCCACTCCACAAATTGGTAGCTATCACCTCGGACGGTGCCGCGAACATAACCGGTTGCGTGAAAGGTCTCATTGCGAGGTGCAATAACGATGCCGATTTCCCCAAATTTATTCACTATCATTGCATGTTACATCAACTAGCTTTATGCGTAAAAAAAATTTCGGGGGACGTAATAACCTTAGTAGTAAAAATCATCAATTCTATAATTTCGGAACCTTTGCTACATAGGCTGTATAATGTTTTCAAAGACGAGAATAATTTAGAATCTCGCGATTTATTATATCATACTGAAGTTCGGTGGCTCAGTAAGGGTATTATGCTTTGTCGATTTTGGGAAAATTTGGACGACATTGTTTCTTTTTTAAAATCATGTGAGGGAGTACCCGGTAAATTAACCGATTTTGCATGGCTTTCAACGTTAGCATTTACAGGGGACTTAATTGAGAATATCAATATTTACAATAAAGAAATGCAAGGTTCTCGCAGATACTTCTGGCAACACCTCAAATGCCTTGATAATTTGAAAAATTTCTTATTATGTGCAGTCGCGGATTTCGGCAAAAATTCGATTCTTTTCCCATTTATACGTTTGCGATCTTTTGTCAAGAACGAGCACAACACTCAGCTAGATTTTCATAAATTTTCGAAGTGCACACAGGAACTTTTAAATAATATAAATTCAAGATTTACGGACGTAATTGAAACGGCCGAAATTATTCAATTTCTACGTTCTCCGCTTAGTTCAGTTGTGGACTTCAATGATATCATACCGTTGATCATCAAAAATCACCATTCAGTAACCGCGATCGAGTTATATCACGAAATGAACAATTTACGGCGAGATGAGCATTTTCTGGCAATTACCGATATTGATCAGCTATGGTATGAGATTTCTCAAAATAATTGTTATCCAAATTTGTTAATCACTTATAAACGAATTTGTAATCTATTCGCTACTTCTTACTTATGCGAATCGGCATTTTCGCATATGAACAATATTAAATCGTCAGATCGAACGCTTTTAACAGATTCTTCACTTAATGACGCGATTTGAGTGGCAATTGGTAATTACCAGCCGGATTTGAAAAAATTATCTCTCACCATGACGGCCCACCCTTTCCATTAACACTTTTTTTTTGAATGGTATCTGCTCTATAATTTTAATCTTTCATTCGCATGAGTACCGAATTTCTGCATGATGCATGATGCATATATTATATAATTATATTATGTATATATTATGTATTAATCACCTTCTTATTATTAATATTTTTCGGATCCTTAACATTTCCCATCAATTTCCCTATCCTTATATTTCCCTTCCCATTCCTGACGGAATACGCCTACCACCTTCCCATGGTTTCCGTTGGACAGCATTGGAAAATGCTGGCTAAGAGTGGGCAAAATGTATAATTAATCAATTAAGATTTCAGGATTTGATCAATTCGTACCGGTTGGAAATTTATTCATTTTATAAATTGAACTCAGATTTTAAGGCAATAAGATTCAGAATTACGAGGAATTCTCACATCAGCTTATTCAGGAAATTGTTGTTCAGTTTTTCATTTTTCAATGATTTTTTATTAAACGCGACTGGTATTTTTCCCAATTTCTCCTTTGCCAGACGCTTCATGGGACACTCCCCACCTGAGTACCTGTGAAGCCCCCACTACTGCCACCACTATGCTAGTACTAAGACCCTTATTATTGAAATGGTTGTATACATTATTGGATTTCTAATTCGAGTTTATAGCTCTGCTCCGAGCTACCTGGAGATTGCCCATCCCTGGTCTAGATTTCCAAGTCTTGACATATCTAAGTTGGCCCTAGCTTGCACCAATCCTTCTACCAGTCTATGTCCGAGATTGGAATCTGGCACTGTTGGGTACTATGCCTGTTCCAGTTTATGCTCAAGACTATATCCAAGCCTTGGAACTAATCAGCTTGGACCAGGCTGTGTCCAAGACTGGCGCCCAAGTGTCGATAAAATTGAGATCCATGTAGCACGGTAGGCCTTGGTAGCAAGTCTTGAGACAAGCGGCATTCAAGACTTGTACCCAAGCCTTGAAAGTAAAGGCTTGGACCAAACTGTGCCCAAGGTAAGTGATCCAGTCTCGATAATATTCAAAATCATATTGGGCGTTGCAGCTTAATAGTAAGTTTGGAATCGGGCCGTTGGAGGACTGGCTTCTAGGGCTTAATAATTCCAAACCACAAACTCTATCGACGACTGCTTCGAGCAGTGGATCAATGTGCAACTTTGGTTATCGTAGATTTCGTTTTAACTAGCGAGATAAGCCCCACTAGCATTTGCACGTGTCTGACAGATTCTGATGAGAAAGAATATAACTTCTTAACAGTTAGCATTGTATATTAATGTTAATATGGCATCACGTTCACGGAGCAGTCGTAAATCGACTGACCGAACCAGGAAACATCGTTGTTTGAAGAAATTTAGAGAAGGTTATGAACACAATTGTTTTTTTAGTGAGTGTGATGAAGTTGTTAGTGAACAAGGAAGATCTACATGGGACGCAGGAGATCACGATGAATGGATTGATATATGTGGCTTTAATGTGGATGAGGATCGCGATCAAGTTCAGCAGAATTTCTGTGATTTATCACTGAATAATATTGAAATTGAGATTCCTGCAGAAGATTCTGCTCACTTATCTGACGAGGAGGGTTCTCATGAGGAGGATCATGGCACTACAGAGGAGCAAATATTCGCCACTGAGCCAGATGGAGACTCGCCTGGAGCCCGCAGTTTGGAGAAGCAAATACCTCAATGGGCTATCAATAACATCGACTCCATAAAGTTGAAGGCTGTGAGTGAAATTTTACAAATATTCAAAGGCCTCGGACACACGAATTTGCCATCAATAGCACACAAATTCTTGGGTTTCAAACATAAAATAAAAACGAAAAAGTTATTAACTCTGAAGGGTGGAGTGGGAGAATATGTTTACCTGGATATCCATAATGGACTGTATAAACGAATCGTTCCAGACGTCTACACCGAACCGACGATTCGAGTGCTGGTTCATGTGGATGGAATGAGAGTATACAATCATTCTAAGGACCAAATGTGGCCAATTGCCATGAAAATTCTTCACCCTCAATATGTTGCAGCCCCATTTGTCGTTGGATTATTTTATGAATAATATAAACCGAAGGAGGTTTCGGCTTTTTTGAAAGATTTTGTAGAAGAATGTACACAATTGATAAATGAAGGGGTTAACCGCGATGGTTAGGCATATAAATTTGAGTTAGCAGCTATAATAGCTGATAGCCCAGCTAGGTCGTTCCTGAGGAATATCAAGGGTGCCACTGCTTATCATGGATGTGAACGCTGCACCACTAAAGGAAAAACTACGAATAAGAAGCGTATCTATCGAAATATGAAATGTCTTCTACGAATACGAGAAACCTCCAACAATCAAGTTCAACCTGAGCATCACCTTACACATGCCGAGACGAAAGAGCCACTGGTTTCCCCTCTCGTCAATATTCGTGGATTCGATGCAGTAAGACAGATCCCTCTAGACATCATGCATTTATTGTTTCTGAATGCGATGAAGAATCTGGGTGAAAAATGGGTGAAAAGGGAGAAAAATATACACAAATTGTCGCCACCTCAAGGGTATATTTTCAAAGAACTAATGGGTGCTGTAACACGTTTTGTACCTGCAGAGTTCCAACGGAAAAAATTCGATGTTGAGGACATATCGCACTGGAAAGCTACCCAATATGCTTTCCTGTTGCTGTACGTGGGTGGTGTTCTACTCAAATTTGTTCTTGATAAAGAAAGACATCGCCACTTTCTCTGGCTTTATGCGCCCTCTCATATCCTCTGTAATAATATATGGGTTGTGCAGCATCAGTCAAAAGCGAGAAAATTCTTGAGAATTTTTTTTTAACTATTACCAATCTACTATGGAGACGACTCGCAAACGATAACTTTCCATAATCTCCTTCACGTGTCTGATGAGGCAGAATATTTTCGCACCTCTCTGTACGATTATTCAGCCTTCTGGGGGAAAAATTTCATCGGAAAATTAAAGAATTATGTAAGCAGTACAGCCAGACTTTTACCTCAGATTATAAATCGTCACCATGGTCTCGAATTTTGTGGCCGATGTGAAAGTCAAAAGGCGACAATTAATTCGAGATGTGAAAAAATCCAAAATTAATGCGCTGACGCACCAGGATGGATAGAATTTTGTGTCCTTGGAGGTAATTACATATCACAATTCTACTGTACGTGTTGATGAGCCCAATAATATTATTCAGTTGATTTGATGGAGATCTGTTCATGATTTGTCAACTATGGGTGGAAGAAAACAATTTAACGAATGCGGAGAATAGAAGTAACATCACGATGTAAGGTTTCAGAGCCGATAAAATTAAGGATGTTTTTGATACACCGTGTTCTTCACATCACATTGGCATATTTCAAGTTGGTGGTCAAACACTCGTGAAACGTTATCACTCGGTCAGATAAAATCTAAGTGCATGTCATTACCAATATAAAAGAAAGAATACGTTATTTCTCCGCTGCACACCGATCCTGAATGACCTACTTCTCTCACATATGTCAAAATACTTTTATTAATTTTTCAACGTACAGGGATCTGAAAATGATAAAATATCTGTTTGTAAAAAGAAATTTGAATGAAAATAAGAATTTGAGCTCTTCAATACTGCAGACCTCACTCAAACAAGACAATTCTCCTCTCCAATTTTAACCTCAGCAATGTATATACTCTGTAATTAATTTGTGCTTGTTTGCCTAAACTATCACCTCTACTTTCTCCTTAAAAATTCAATTGTGTGTTGTGTTCCATGAATGTCAAAAAAAGTGCATTGAGTGAACCTGAAAATTCAGGATGAACAATAGCTACAATAATCACGTTAATTATGTCCTTGGATTGTAAACAATGAGTGACCAGAGGACTGATAATTACGAGTATCGACTCGTCGAGTTTGTGGGTGAAACTACTGCTGATGGAATGAAGGTCATTGAAATTGTTCATGATGATTCGATCCGAGCCAAGATTGATAAAAATATGAACGACTTATGCTACTATCCACCTGAAAAAGATTTCCCAAAACTGGAAAAATGGCTTGAAGATAGACGCCGTTATAAAAAATGTTGGGAATTTTATCACGTGAAAATCTTGAGCTCTGCAGGTAAATTTAATTCAAATCTCAGATTTTATGCTTTCTGCATTATTCCAGCTTCATTGATTTTTTTTTCTACGGGAACGTTAGAAAAGGCGAAGAAAAAACTTGACGGACTGTGCAAGACTCTGTCTGAGCAAGACACCGATTCTGAGGTCGAGAAAACTTACTCAGGACTCTCGATAACTCGAAAACGGGCTACCTGTCTTCTTGAGAATTCATATTCCCTCGACGTTATTGTCGAAGAGCCAAGTGACATTCCTCCAAAGCGATCCAGAAGAGACGATGAGGCCGAGGACATTGATATTCAGGCTTCAACTTCTACTTCAGCGAAAGATTCTGATGCAAAGTGAAAGAGTTCAGTTAGAGGTATTTTCTAATCACCATATCTAAACCCTCGTAACCTGTGAAATATTCCGAAAAAAATTTTCCTGTTTTACCAGTGACAAAAAATTTCTTAATCAAAGGGCAATCAAGGCTTCAATTGCAGGCGTCTCTCAGGGTATTGAGAGAAAAAACAGAGACGATCCTCTGAAAGGTACGTTTCCTAAATTGAATAGTAAATGAAAAAAACGAACGCCGTTAATGTCATTGATTTGATTCTCATCATTTTCACTCATGGCTATGCTTCTTTTCCAGTATTTTTCGCTGATTATCTTGACACATCTCTCACTATTTTCTCGTACGATTATCAGCTGAACTCTCGCAACCTCAGGAGAAGCCACCAATTTGATTTAAGTAATCAGACAACAGAATTAGAGTAGTCGATGAGTGCCCCCACGTTGCCTCGTGGAGAAAAAGTTGTGCTGTTGCAAGATAAATTAGGAATGAAAATTCCTGTAAACACGCTCGAAGATTTTATGAAATGGGAACAAATATTGGAATTGAAGAATGCAGAAGACGTGGAGAACATCACTCAACGACGACAGGCTTTGATAACTTACTGGTTTCATGTAATCCCCTGAAATCCCAAGATTTCACTGATTTCACTTGACTTCGACGGCTTTCATGGGATTTCATGTGATTTCTAGGCTAATTCATTTTAGAGTGACGCAATGATTTCCGGAATGAATAATCCCTTGAAAAAATTTCTAATTCATGCCTAATATATTTTTTAGACATCATCTTCTACTGACCATGAGAGAGACATAAAAGCGATTCTCCCACTCTTTTTCAATAAATCTGTTCAAATCTTATACGGTGGTGCTGGTCGTATAACGAAAGGAGTAGGCAAGAAAAATTTCAGTGCCACAGAGAGCTACGATTGTATGAAAGGTTTGTCAATCACATTCTGGAAAATCTAATAGCCCATAAGGGGAACATTGACTCCGATACACTATCTTAGCAATACAGCAATAATAGTGGAATATGTTGAGTAATATCGAACCCCTAACAGCCTCTAACAGCATCATTTTGGTCGCAAATACTCTGTACTCATCTACAAAATAATAGAAATGGATATTTTTGTACTAGTTATACTGTCCCCCATCCAAATTATTCAAAAAGCACCATAAAATAGAATTGTTTCTCTGTATAGCTTTCCTCAAAACCAAATATGGAAAATCTGAGAAAGATTTCAAGATAGTGTCAGTCACTAGTGACTGGCTATCAGGTGCACCCGACCGGGATGATGGAGCAGCTGAGAGAAGAAGAGCTCGGAATGCTGTTAGAGGAGATACACAGAAAATGAGACCCATCATAGTGTTGTGCCATTTATACTCATTTGATAGACATCCTGTATCGTTAAAAACTGAGGAAGAAACTTTTTTGCCCCCAAAATTGGTTTTTATTACATGGGGAAAGGGGCGGGCGAAATGGTCCTGCACAATGCAGATCACCAGGGTCAGTTCAATCTACATCATCCTCGGAAGTCACGCTTGGGATAATCTCATTTATTAAGCTTGGTCCAAGCTAATTCATCAAGCTCGGAATCAGGCTTGCGACCAGGCTTGAAATCAGGCTCGTAACTAGACTTGGAACCAGTCTTCGTTCTAGCTTGAAACAGTGGTCCCTCCCATGACGGATGCAAGTCTGGATGCCAAGCCTACGACAGGCCTACTGGGCCAAGGCTTAGCCAGGCCTGGGGCATTCGTTAATTGCTACCTGGGTAACCAAGATGGAGTTAAGGCTGTATGCGACTTGTAAGCTAAGCGTCCTGATCGTTATTAAATGTTAATTATTAAGTGTTTCTCCCATTGCACATGCTCTTTATATTTCACGTTATTATTTTCGTTTATTTCTCTGTTACTTTCGTGTATTCTGTCTGATACACTTTACCAAGAGTGATTTCAAGCAGAAGTGTTACCTGCAGTGATCTATGCCAAAGGTGAGCAACCTTGAGTATGCTAGGCGCTGCGTCCATAAAATTATTGAATTTCCAATTATAAGGGATCGAACGTTATTACAAGGGTTGCTGTATACTCGTATGGGGAGGGTACCATCGGGAGATAGCGCTTGCGCGTGATTGAAATGAGAGGACAAAATGGTTTGAATCGATTTCACGGGTTTGGAGATTTTCTTTTTGTTAAAAAAAATATAAATAATATGATGGTTCAGATGCCCGTTTGGGAGGAAAATTTTTCATCGTCAATAAATTTGTAAATTTTCATCGCCCCTAGCATTTGCACTCACTTCTTCAAGTCACTTAGAAAGTTTACTCTACCCATTTTAAATAATTAAAAATTAACGAAGGCCAATGAGAAGGCTGAGTTATGGCGCGTAAGTGTAAGTAGTAGAATTCGACTGAGATATGAAAACAGCACGCGAGAGACGTCGGGAAAAGAGAGAAGTAGTTGAGTACCACTGCTCTGCCGTGAATGCTACATGCGGTCGAGTAAATTTTTTTTTCCAACTTTTCTAGTGTTCAGGAGGGGTCCCTGAACTCGTAGTCGGGACGTATTACAGTTATTAGGTTACACCCTGTATATTTACTTATATATCTGCATGTTAGTTGTGATATGCGTACGGTAAGAGGCGGTTCACAGGCTTCAGCAAGGATTATATTGGTGAGGGTTGAGTTGCGGAAGCCTAAAGCAAGGCGAAGGGCTTTGTATTGCAGTTTAGTTAGGTTGTTAAAATCTATATTGCGGGCAGGCCGGAGGGCGTGACAACCATATGCGAAAGCGCTTCTCATGGGATCACGAAAAATGGTAGTCAGGGTCCTTGGATCTGCTCCAAACAAAGTGGATCTAAAGGATTTGATCATCCAGATTGTTTTATTAGCGTTGAGGCATAGGTTTTTTATGTGAGTCTTGAAGTTGAATCTATAGTTTAATTCAACGCCCAAAAATCGGTCGAGGTTATCAAAAGCTCCCTTAATGTGTAAAAAGACTGTGCGAGTGAATTGGTTTTTGTCGAAGCCTGTGAGGATTTCAGTGGTTAAAATATCAAGGTTGTCGGCGCAGGAACGTGATTTTGCGGAAACCAAATTGGTAGTTTGGGAGGATTTTGTTTGTTTCCACCAAATGAGTCGGTTTCAGATGATTTTTTCGCAAAGTTTTAGAAAACAGGAGGCTAGTGCAATTGGTCTACATTTGTTACGGGAGTTTTTGGGTGAGAGGAATACCAGAAATTGACGCCATAAGGCGGGGAATTGGGGAGAGGGGGCAGGGCAGGAGAAGTGTAATCCTGGGGGAGTTGCGGTTATAAGAGTTCCTGTTTTTGAAATTTTTAATCGGTGAAGGGAGGGACAACAGTCAGACGAGCTTTCGATTTTTTGATGCAGGGGGGGATTTTTTAGATGCAGGGGAATCTGCGGAAGGTTGAAAAGGCTTTTCTCCCGAGGGCAACTGCTTTCGAGCATTTTTCGTTCCTGGGGGGGGCTTAATGAATTCGTCATTTGGTTGTGTCGCTCTGGAATTTTTCGGGTGGGATGGAATTATTGGG
>NW_011887916.1:46154-52688 GCF_000806365.1 Fopius arisanus | reverse complement strand
AATAATAATAATAATAATAATAATAATAATAATAATAATAATAATAATAATAATAATAATAATAATAATAATAATAATAATAATAATAAGGACGTTATCGGTGGCTGAATGGCACTGGGGAATAGTGTCTCGAACGATACTATTGGGGCACCAGGCAGCACCCCGTTCTAACCATATGGGACCGATATGGAACCATATAACACGACAATTAAGGCCGACGACGGCGCCCTCTCCGAGGGAACGTCGACGGCTTCCAGGGATGAAGCGGTCGGACCAGGTCGGCGCAGAGCCCGCCAGGCCACACTTTGAGGTCCGGGTGGAGGGATTTTTGCCGGACATTCAAAGAGATTTCACCAAGATTTCACCTAGATTTCACCAAGATGAATTCTCCAATGATCGATTGGGAAAAATATAGAAGCTCAATCACTGCGGAATAAAAACACTCCCCACAGTTTACACATCCACTTCTCACACGCGACACTCAATTACCGGTCCGTGAACACAATTATTACATTTTTCGCGATTTTTCACGGAAAGATTCGATGCACTGAACGCCCGGAATTTAGGTTCGCGAGTACGAAGCGATCAGCTGTCAATTTTAGGGAAACGAAGTTTGGACAGATGGCGATAGTGTGGCCTCTCAATCTCGGAGAGGCAAAAATGAGTTTTACGGCAGAAATGATCAGGAGCGTATGAAGGAGGGACACTTTTGGGGGGATAATATCCCAATGGGGGGATAGCAATAAATGGTGCTGGGAGGGTGAATTTCTGAATTAGCGGTGGGACAGATGCGTCAAGATAGAGGGTGGGTGGAAGGGTGAAACTGGGACTGAGAAAGGGGTGCGTTTATAAACATGGTGCTTGTAGGCATGGTTAGGGGTGAAGTGAAGGGATGAAAATGGGATGAATGCTTGCAGGAAATTGGGAGGTTCTAAGGTGAAGGGATAAAATGCTTCTGGATGAAATGGGGGGTTTTAACACCCTCATTAACACATTCCCAAAATGCCCGACGGGGTAAAAGTCTGTACAGGGGTAAAAAAAAATTTCTCCACAGGGATGGCTAAATCGACTCAGGGGGTGATTCTGAGTTGATCTGTAGCTATACATTTCGACATTTTTTTTCCACCCTCACTAACCCTCTTGAGATGGCCGATGGGGTAAAAAAAAACGTCTTTACAGGGGTGGGTAAATCGACTCAGGGGGTGTTTCTGAGTCGATCTGGACCTATAAATTTCGACATTTTTTTTCACCCTCACTAAACCTCCCTCAAAATGACCGATAAGATAAAAAAAAAGGTCTCCATAGGAGTGGGTAAATCGACTCAGGGGGTGATTCTGAGTCGATCTGTACCTATAAATTTTAACCTTTGTTTTCTACCCTCACTAACCCTCTTTCAAGATGGCCGACGGGGTGAAAAGGGTTCCACAGGTGTATGTAGATTGATTCACGGAATGATTAGACGGAGTTGCGGAGTCCAATCATTGAATTGGAAAAAAATAAAAATAGAAGGGTGAACTGAGTGCATTGCAAAAAAAATAGGGGTTGAGGGTGGGAAGAGTGTGCCAGGGTGCAAAGGAGGTTCATGGTGAGATGAATTCATTCGGCAAAAATGATGGTTGAGTGTGGAATGAGTCATGGGGAAAATGAGGGTTGACGGTGGGATGAGTGCATTGGAAGAAACGCAGAGTTGAGGCTGGGGTAAGTGTGTCAGGGTGAAATGGAGGCTGATAGTGGGACGAGTCATTGGAAGAAATGAGGGTTGATGGTGGGATGAGTGAATGGGACAAAATGGGGGCTTGGCGGCAGAATGATTGTGTCAGGGTCAAGTGGGAGTTGAGGATAGGGTGGATGTATCAGGGTGAAATGGGGGTTGATGGTGGGATCAGTCATGGAAACAATGAGGCTTGATTGTGGAATGAGTAGATGGGAAAAAATGGAGGCTTAACGGTGGGATGAGTGTGGCGGGCAGAAATGGGGATTTTGCCCATGACTCATCGCACTATCAATCCCCATTTCACCCTGACACTCTTATCCAACACTCAACAATTCATTTTACCCCATGCACTCATCCCATCATGGACCGGCATTTCACCCTGACACACTCATTCCATCCACAACTCTTCATTGTTTTCCATGCACTCATCCTTCTGTCAACCCCCATTTCACCCTGCAACACTCATCCCACCCTAAAACCCCATTCCACCCTGATAAATTCAGTCGACCTTCAACCCCTCCGTTTCTGCCACGTATTCATCCCACCGTCAAGCCCTATTTTGTCCCATGCACTCATCCCACCATCAACCCTCGTTGTTTCCATGACTGATACCACCATCAACCCCCATTTCTTCCAATGCACTCATCCCACCATCAACCCTCATTTACCCCATAACTCATTCGACCATCAACCATCAATTTTTCTGAATGAGTGCATCCCACCATCAACCTCCTTTGAACCCTGGCACACTCTTCCCAACCCCTCAGCCCCTAATTTTTTTCCAATGCACTCAGTTCACCTTTCTATTTTTATTTTTTTCCAATTCACTGATTGGACTCCACGACTCCGTCTAATCATTCCGCGAATCAATCTACATGCACCTGTAGACCCTTTTTTACCCCGTCAGCCATCTTGGAAATTTATTAGTGAGGGTGGGAAAAAAAGGTAAAAATTTTTAGGTACAGGTCGACTCAGAATCACCCCCTGAGTCGATTTACCCACCCCTGTAAAGACTTTTTTTTTTACCCAATCGGTCATCTTGAAGGAGGGTTAGTGAGGGTGAAAAAAAAGGTTGATATTAATAGGTACAGATCGACTCAGAATCACCCTCTGAGTCGATTTACCCACCCCTGTAAAGACTTTTTTTTTACCCCATCGGTCATCTTGAAGGAGGGTTAGTGAGGGTGAAAAAAAAACGTTGAAATTTATAGGTACAGATCGACTCAGAATCACCACCTCAGTCGATTTACCCACCGCTGTAGAGACTTTTTTTTTCATCCCATCGGTCATTTTGAGGGAGGGTTAGTGAGGGTGAAAAAAAAATGTTGAAATTTATAGGTACAGATCGACTTAGAATCAGCCCCTGAGTCGATATAGCTAGCCCTGTGAAGACTTTTTTTTTACCCCATCGGTCATCTCAAAAGAGGTTTAGTGATGGTCGAAAAAAGTGGATTCCACATTTGCATACATCTCCCCCCCGCCTCCTCACCCTCCTCACCACACTGTTGCGATATAAATCTCTCATGCCACTTAGTGGCTTATCGAATGAAAAAATTTTCCGGCGCCCTCGAAAGCCCCACTGTCCAATGTTTCCCTGATTTCCAGCGATTGCCATAGTTACCGACAAGGCATCATTTGAGATCAAGGTTCGGGTCTTGGCCGCGAAGTAGGAGGGCATAAAATCGCCAGTCGAGAAAAAATTCCCTCCATCCGGGCCTTAATCCAAAGACCTGGCTGGGACCTGCAACCCCGCAAGCAACGGCGGCGGCCAGCGGGGAGATGGGACAGGAGTCAAGGAGTTGCCATGCCTGCCAAGAAGGTTAAGACGGCAGAGGGCCTTCGGGCAACCTCCTACAGCGAAGGCGTGCAGGGGGGAGGCACGGTGGCCATTGTGCCAGCCGGCTTCCCGGGGCCATCCCTGACGGAGGACCAGGCCAACCACATTCAAGAAGCCCTGGTGCAGGCGATGTTCGGGACTGTACAGAGTGGTTCGCTCCCGAGCTTCGAGGGCCACCGGTATGAGTAGGGGGTGATATGGCTAACATGCACCGACAGTCAGTCGAAGGACTCGCTCCCGAAGCTACTCAGGCTGACGGCTTTCCTCCCGGATCAACCCGTGGGGGCGGCGGTCGCCTTGAGAAGGCTGCGAAGGCCGGGCCTTCCCAGTGAAAAGTGATAGGTCTGGGACTGCAGGAACGGGGACGAAGGGTTGAGCCTAGTGATAGGGATGGACTCGGAGTCTGCGGCGGTCCTGAAGGGGGTGGGTATGGCTCCGTTCTACTACCTCGGTCGTGCCCGCTTTTACGAGGCCCGGCGGAGGGCGTGACGGCGAAGGACAAGAACGTGGAGACCGACTAGGGCCGTTCGGGAGCTGCAGGGGCGTGTGGCAGAGTGTTGGGACTGTTACCTGGACCAAACGGTCCGGAGGCACCCTCTGAGGAGACCCTCAACTGGGCCCGGCCAGGCACCTCTCAGCGGGGGCAGGCGGAGAAGCCCCAGGTAGGCTACCTCTCGGGGCGCGTCGGTGCAAAAGCGCGGAACCATGGGACAACGCGCGGAGAGAGATTTACTCCTTCCGCTCGTCCAGTGCTCCTAGATTATTAACTTGCAGCACTGCAAGGCATTCAGCAGGGCAGTCGCAGCCTAGCGGTGGAGCATACAAGTACTTGCCCAATACAGGAATCCTGGTGTTATGGGGGCTCTGTCAGGGGATTTACTGAAAGTGAGAAAGAGCTATTCTACGCCAGGGGCGACCCCGGTCCAAGGACCAGCATTGCTATCAAAAGAGCATCCGGGTCAGGGGAATAGCGAAATTCTGTCACAGAGACCTGGTGGCGATAATCGCGAGGTTCCGGGGATGGGGACCGACCGAGGACATTGTCTTCAGCTCGGCCTACTTCCCTCATGACTCGGTAATGCCACTACCAAACAATGAGCTGCGGAACCTGGTCGACAATTGCAGGTCAAAAAAGCTGTCGCTCATTATAGGATGCGAAGCAAAGTCGGAGAATGGGGTGTGGGGCAGTAAGAAATGCAATGACAGGGGAACCGCGCTCCTTGAATATATGGCAAAGGAGGGCCTGGAAATTCTGAATAGGGGTTCTTGCTCCACGTTTGTCACATCATGCTGTCAATGCGTCATCGACATCACCATGCGTGATACACGATCGCAGCGGAGATGCGCTGACTAGAGAGTGAACCAAGAGGACACACTCTCTGATCACCAGCGAATCAGATTCAGCATCGAAGGCAGTGCTACACCATAGCAGGAGCCCACACCCAGAAGTCCGACAGCTACAAACTAAGACACTTTTGATACGGCCCTAGAGGGAGGACTGAGAACGGGACGCGTCAGGGCCTGCAACGTGGACAGGTTAGAGGAGGAGGTCGTACAGAATCCACGTAGCTGTAACCGAGTCCTTTCAGGCGGCATGCTCAGTCAGACCATGGCGGCAAGGGGGCAATGTAGCATGCTGGAGTCGTCAGCTGCACAGGCTGTAGGGCCAATCTAGAAGACTCTGGAACCATGCCTACAGCTCCATAAGGGCTGAAGACTGGAATCTGTATAGAAATGCACAGAGAGAGTACAAGAGGCTCATTAAGAAATCGAAGGAGACGGCCTGGAGCGCTTTCTGCGAAGAGCTACAGGCGCTGTCACAGGTGGCCAGGCTCCGCAGAGTGTTCTCGGGGGGTCCCACACAAAGTCTGAGTGGAATCACGCTGACAAGCGGGGAGGCCATCACAGAACCAACTGACTTCCTGGAGCATCTGGTCCAGACGCACTTTCTTGACTCAATTATAGAGAGTTGAGGAGAAGGCCTATAGGAGACCAAATATGCTCAGGAGGCGGCGAACCCGACTGGGAGCCAGCCGCAATATTCGTAACGCTGGACAGGCTGCGCTGGGCAGTGGACTCCTCTGAGAAATACAAGAGTCAGGGCCCGGATGGGATTTACCCGGTGCTCCTGCAAAGAGGAGGTCCGCTGCTCCTGCGCAGGCTACTACTGGCACTAAGAGCCTGCCTGGTTCTGGGCCATTTGCCCAGTAGGCGGAGGAAAGTCAGAGTTGTATTTATCCCCAAACCGGGAAAATGCAGCTATGATAACGCCAAAGCTTATAGATCGATCAGCCTGAGCTCTTTCTTCATGAAGCCTCGGGAGGGACTGGTCGATAGGCATATCAAGGAGGGAGCGCTGATTAGGAATCCGATTTATTCCTCACAACACGCCTAGCAGGCTGGCAGGTCGAAAGACACTGCGCTGCATTGCCTGGTCGGCGTGATTGAAGATGCAAGGGAAAGACAGGAGGACGCCCTCGGCATCTTCATCGATATGGAGCCTTCGACAACACATCCTTTGAGACGGCGAAATCCTTCGGGGCTGAAACACCCATTATCAGATGGGTGGCTGCTATGCTCCAAACCAGAATGGTCTACTCAGCTGTCGGTGATAGCACAGTCAGGCCGATGGCGGGGCGGCGCTGCCCACAGGGGGAATTTATCTCACCCCTGTTGTAGCTTCTCGATGTAAACAGTCTCCTCACTGGGCTAGAGAGAATTCGGGTGAAGACAGTGGGATACGCAGACGATTGGCAGACGATACGCAGCGTTGGTGGTAACGAGTAGGAGTGCGGACCCGCTGCATCGTAAAATGCAAGGAGCGCTGAACGGCCCAAAGTAGTGAAATGGATCTACACGACCATTATGACCCCATAGCAGACATATGCGGCTGTTGTCCGGTGGACGGCTCTGAATACGGGCTGCCACGGGAAGACGGTTGACAGGATAGGCATAATAATAATAATAATAATAATAATAATAA